>NC_056729.1:583763821-583810998 GCF_019279795.1 Protopterus annectens | reverse complement strand
TATGTCAGGTGAAGGAAGTCGGTACAGCTGGGGAGGTAGGTTGGATAGGTAAACAGACAAGACAAACAAGACGCATACAGGGGCGGTGCATGACACATGTGGTGGGGTTACACAATTGACGGGGATGGAGGTTTGGATATCCAGAGCCCATGAGCCCACAGATGGCAACAGTGGAACTGATATCCCCACCCATAGGCAGTTGCCACTGTTCCTTCACTGCCCAGGATGGGGCTGTGCAGGCCGGGCAACAGGCATGCCCGTAAGTTGTACCACCCGTGCCTCAAGCTGGCATAGGTGCTCGAGAACAGAGTCCCAAATCTCCCTACGCACCACAGTCGGGATGCTACGGAGGGTGAGTGGTGGTTCTCCTCCGGCCACACTTGCAGAGGGGGGGCGAGCCCCATCCCCTGCAGTGCTTCCACCCGCAGGTGGCACAGGGCCACTGGAGGAGTGTCCAGACTCGGCACTAGTGCCAGGTGCACTCGCCAGCTGAGGTGGGAGAGATGGGTCCGCTGGAACCCGCCTTCCCTGTCATCCTATGTTTTGTATTACAATATCATGACAGTTTGGGTTAGTGACATATAATACCATTCACAATTAGTTGTAACAGCATGCATTAGTATTCCCATTAACCAAACACCCAGATATTCACACCATTGAACAGCGTGCATAACACATGCATAATTTGAACAGCAATACACAGTCCAACAACATGCAGGTTAATTGATGGCAACAGGCCATCAGGTTTGGATGTATGAACAGGGCAGATGCATCAACGGACATGCAAATATATATGACCCAACAGGACAAACGTCCAGGGGTGTTAATTGTGATTGCACATACCATTTTCACGTGGAATGGGTTATATGTGGTTATAGGGTGGGGTGAAGAAAATAATATTAACACCTTCAAATACCAATACATATGCTGTACAGTTCTAATAGCTACAGATATATACACACTACTGTTCTAACTACAGTTTCCTATATGATAACTATTTCAACTTGGTGATAGGACTGTTACTGCAACATCAATATACATTTTATTGTTCTTCATACACATTTCATATCTAGCTTTGTTCAGCTACATCATCCTGCTACATTTGCTTTATATAGCTATAGACAAGTGTGGATGTTTGGTATATCAGACAATCATACTATCTGCATATTGCAGACTGAGAGCAACATATCCAGATTTTGGTATACACATTCCGGATGCAGCAACACTTTGAACAGATTTTGCTGTTTGGTTTGGATTCTCACATGCATTTCATTCTGTCTTGACTGCAGTATACTTTATTCAGGGGTTATTACTACTGTATTGCTGGATTCATGACACTTTCTCACACTCTCTCACTTGTTTTCATTTTACTATTCAGGATGGTACTTACTTCTAGACTTTATTGACATGTTTTACCTGTAGTTATTACAATCCTTTCCAGCAGTCTCACTTCTGTCATGTTTCAGTATTTCAACAGGGATATATTTCACACATGTGATTTCATCATCTTCTGCAGCTATACTTTTCAGCCTGCTGCAGGTTGTGTACTATTTTCTTACAGGTGGGGCATTTTTATTTCACAATTTATGTCAGACATTTTCATTTTTCTGTTGGGCTTACAGGCTGAAACACACTTTTGTAATCAAGCAATACTTGCAGACACTTTCACACTGTTACTTGCACATTTTATTCCTTAGTGACTACACTGCACTCTTTTGCTGACTGTCATACTTTTATATTTCTTTACAGTTACTGGTAGTGGATTGCTGACCTGCCTGGTGGCAACTGCACCAGCCTATCACCATAGGCTCTGCGGTTCACAGAACGGACACCTGCAGCTGTAATATAAATGAAGTAATATTGGAATACACATCTCCATAATATCAGCTAGTTTAATTTCTTACATACATAATTAAATGTAACTTAGTCAGTAGTGGGGCGTTGGGCATTTGCCGGGCCTCCTGGATCCAAAGGTTCAGTTGGTCCTGCTTGCGTCTCTTCAGTCCGCATGGTGGTGATGGACCTGCTCACCAGTCCTTGGAATCCCTGTGGCACTGGTGAGATCTTGAGCCAACCGGTCCCACGCCTCAGCTCTGTATGCTCCCCAGAGGACCTGGCCCTTCCTGAGTTGGGCCTCATGATTGTGGACTAGGAGCCAGACCATGTACCTGGACTCCTCAACACCCCACCTCTGTGCTCGAAAGCAACTACCCTCTCCTACTCCTGTCATTCTGCCTGCAGTTCAATTCTACAATCGTTTATGCTGTGTATTCCCGCCTATAGGGCTTATATAGTCCGTTTTCCCTTTATATCTGTGATTGGCCATTTTGGAATTGTATCAACTTCAGTAAACCTGCATTGGCATGCTCCAGTTTGTATTCATTCCTATATATTAGCTATTATTGCATGTATAGGTACTGCTGTCATGGCTTAGTGGTTTGATACCTTGACTATGGTGCATAGTATCCTGGGTTCGAACCTGGTCACTACTTTTTATTTTTAATGACTGTCTTGACATGCTGAGGGGTGTGTCTGTGTAAAGGCAGTTTTGATACGGCTTGCTCAACGTTGCCCGTTGGTTAGCTTGTTTGCGCAGTGCGCAGCTTCACGCAAACGGGGTATGCTGGTTTAAGCCTCATTTGGCTATCAGCACGCATATTACGCTCAGCTCAGCTAGGGGCACTTAGATTCAGCATGTTAAACCACTGCTCAGCTACGGGCACTCATTTTGCGCCAGTTAAACCACTGCTCACGTACGGGCAGATGCACTCACCCTGTTAAACTGTAGCTCAGCTATGGGCACATCTGGCATTTTTTATTCTTTTGTTACCTCACATTTCTTCAGTAGAAATGGGCTATTTCATTACATTTTACATAAAATGTGATTTTATGTGTACATATTTGTCAGGGACTTGTTTCGTGCTTATTTTGCTAAAAATAAAAATTGGTGTTGTGGAGGCTCGAACCATGAATGCCTATTCTTCAGCCAACATCTCTACCACTATGTTATTGCTTCTTGGCTTACTTTGCATATTTAGTTTTTATATGCTTTCCCACTGACTGCTAACTGTAGCTGCGCTACGGGCACGCCCGCGCAAACAAGCACACTCATGGTTAAACATTTTTACAATTTAAAAAATATATATAACATGTTTATTTATATATTTTCTGTTCATAGTCTGTGGGGGCATGTGTTGTATTGTGTTTATTCACATTTCCGTGGACTCTGTCGTGGGTGTTTACTTTGGGCACTTTTACTCTTCTGGGGGCGTGTCCGCTTACAGGGCTCGGCCTACGGACATGCCCCCTACTGTCTTACACGGACCGTGTTAGCCTTAGGTGTGATTCAGCATGCTCTCATGAATATGCAAAGCATGCTGACATCACTCCGTTTAACTGCAGCCTCCGTGTAAGAGTTATAACTCTTACACGGAGGCTTCGTGAATCCTGCCCATACTGTAATAAATTGCAATGTGATGTCTACAAAAGGACAAACAGAACTTTATGTGCCTTATTCCTCTAGAATCACTTCAGTTATGCCTTGCGCCACACACAGTTTGACTTCTTTCAGATGCATTTACTGAAGTAAGTACTCTCCATGTTGCAGGATGTCATGTAATGACACTAGACATGTTTGAGCTACCTAAGGCAGCCTAAACTAAATGTTTCACTTTTTTCCTTAGCTAGTAAACTGACTTTGCACTATGCCAAGTGGAGAGCAAATGTAACTTAAAGTGGAGAGAAATAGAAAAGTAAATATTGTGAATTATGGGAAATTGATCTGTAAACAGGATTAGAACAATGCTTCATGTATCTTATTTCTGTCAATTTTCCCTCAGTTACAACTTGCAACACAAAGAAAGTTACCTGACAGGTATAGTTTTTATGAATGATTACTCTGCCAACAGGAATTTTTGAACTACCTAAGGCAGCCGTAACAACATTTTTCACTTTTTCCCTTAAGTAATGAACAGTGATTGTGCAATGCCAAGCAGACAGCATATAGAACTGACAATGCAGTGTAATATATGTTATGGCAATTACAGATATTGAATAAAATACAATACATGGGTATACTTTGCAATAACCAGAGCAAGAAGTGCATTCAAGTACACAGTTCTTCCTTCTCACATCTCCTTGCAACATCAGACAAGTACTTTGTGGAACACATTATCTATCAGACCTGTACATATTATGTTACAGTGGACAGAATAATGATCACATATTGATAGATTATTTTTAAACAAAAACACTATGGAATTTACAAAATGTGATTAAATATATATTCTGGCAATCCTTTGCAAAAGTATAATGACAGTGGATTTGAATCTTCCATTAGATATACTTCATCCATCAGCTCACTGCACTTACACCTTGAGACACAGAGAAAGATACACGACAGGTGCTTTTTCCTTCCCTGAGTACTATCCAGAGTGCTGATGGCTCCACAATGCCACCTAGCTGGTTTGAGCAATGCATGGCAATCTAAACTAGTGTTTTTTTTTCACCTTTTTCCTTAAGTTGTGAAAGTACTTTTTACACGGCTAAGAGGCATGCAAATGCATTACAGTGCTGAGTGCAAGTAACATTAAAATTAAAGTACTGAGTGCAAATAACACAGTGCTGAGTGCAGATTTTAGGCCCTTACATTCAACTTATCTCTGGTGTGGTGTCTTGAGTCAATCAGGGTATTCCTTGTAACCACTCCCACTGCCTTCTCTTACCTCATCACCCTCTTTCCTCAAACAGGTTAAACTGCTACAATTCAGTACAGGCATCATTTTCAAATCTAGCTGCTTAGGATTTCCCTCTCTCTTCCCCCCCTGGCTGACCTAGTGTGACTTAGTGTAAGTTTCTTCATTGTATGGATATTTTACTGTTTTTTGTGTAACTGAATGACCTGCTGCTAAATTCTGGTTCTGCACAGACTGCTCTATTTTTTTCAGAGGCTCTATAAGTAGCTAGTGACTTTATTGAATTTCTGTGGTAATATTTGTGTTTAAACTGAACCTGTACCTAGAGAAAGTGTATAATCAGAGCTCCTCCTTGCTGCATGTGTTTTTTAATGTTTAAATTGCACACACACATTGAAGAAGTGCTTTTATGACTTGAATAACTTGGGCTAGCTATACCTGAAGTGCTTTAACTGGCAATTTTCCAGTTGTACAATTGTGAATAATTGATTTAGTTTTTCTGGTATATCTTTAAAATCTGGCAAGTGTTTATTTACTGCATTGCTCTCTTGCTTAGGTTTCTTAACTATAAATCTTAGTTCATTCTGAAGTATGCTACTTTACCCCCCCCCCCACCAAATCATTCTGAATGCATTATTATATAATAACTGCCTGTTGTTGCCTTCATGCTTACCCTAGAATCTCTGCTTTTCTCTTTTCCTAGTTGAACTCTACAGTTCCCTACAAAATGGTATCTACAGGACTGCAATCAGTTTCTCTCAACATTTAAACAGAGTAGGTTACACACACAAAAAGCATTTGTTAAGCTTTCACTTACAGTGCTTTGTAATTAAGCAGGTCACCATATTGGTCAGCCATAGGGCTCTTTGTTTCTACTTGAGTGGTTGCCTCCTTCCCCTGTAACTGAAGTAAATTGACTCTTACATTAAGAGATGTAATGCTTACCTTATATCTTTAGGACACCTTAGGAAACCTTGTAAACTGCAATAGCCCCACTACGTTCGCCCTTGCTATGCTCTGGCTCTCTTCGCTCCCCTCCCTGCCCCCAATTACCTCCCGCCCCCAGTACCTCTAAATTTATAGTACTATAGCCACTCCCCCACTTTCTAGATCATATCTGCTTTCATCTGGGATAATTCCACCCACCCCCATTCTACTACCTACATTTTAGTAGCACCTATTAGCTTTCATCTGGCATTCTCCCATCCCCCTTCCAGCAGCTTTACCTCACCACTCTTTCTTCTGGTATTGCATCACCAGGTAAAACAGTTCCTTAACTCACTAGCTGAATCACAGATAATGATATACTCCTCTTTACTACCTCTCTTATTCACACCATACCTCCTTACCTTGTATGAAAACCAGTTTCTCATGGGATTTCAGGTCCCAAAAGGCCATACTATCACCCCAGCTGTAAATCCTTCCACCTTCAACCATACTTACAGTACCAGATCGTATCTAACATCTTGTTCAGTCTATCAACATCTCAACCCCAGGAACATTAGCTCTAGATCCAAACACTACCACAAACTAATAAACAAATTCCTGAAGTTCATCACCAAGTATAGACTCAACCTAATATTTGGTGGTGATATTCACCCCTACCCTGGCCCACTCACTTCAGATACACATACCCCCTCTACTTGTAATCTAAGCTACAAACCTACAATTAATAGGCCAACTAACTCTCTCCTAGTCTGTCATCTCAATATTAGAAGCATTAATAACAAGGTACATGAATTGCATGCACTTCTGGATGTCCACTCCCCTGAGATTCTCTGTTTATCTGAAACCTGGTTAAAACCTAACACTAAACACAATGAAGTGTTACCACCTAGGTACAACATACACAGGCTGGATTGTGCTTCGAGGAAGGGGGGTGGGGTAGCTGTACTCTATAAATCTGAGTTGAATGTCACCATAGATGTAATACAACCTCCTCAGATTAATAACTCAGAGATTCTTGCCACCAAATTGCAACTTAATAAAAATAAATGCATTAATATCATCTGTATGTACATTCCCCCAGGTAACAATATATCTACATTTGAAGATATCCTGCACTGGCTATCATGTCACTACCCCCAAGAAACCCTACTACTTGGAGACTTTAACATAGACTGGGGCACCTGTTCCTCAGAATCCCCAACCACTCATATTAACCTGCATGCATTTACACAAATCATATCCACCCCTACCAGGATTGGTAAACCCAACCAAAAAGAAAGTATACTTGACTGGGTACTGATAAATAGTCACCCCCAACTGTACACCTCTGATACCCTCCTTAATGGCCTAAGCGATCACCTTCTCACATATGTAATTAAGCACAAAACCATTAATTCCCAACAACCCTTACTCAGAAAGGTTAGAAACAATAAAAACTTTGACCCTGCCAAATTCCAACAAGAACTAAACTCATGTAATTGGTCTATTCTAAAACACCTCCCCTTAGAGGAAGCAGTAGCATACTTTAACAACAAATTCTTGAGATCCTTCATTTGCATGCACCTGTTCGTTCAAAGAGAACCAAGGCAAAAACTGCACCATGGCTTTCTATAGAGTCTTAACTCAAAATTACCCTTAGAAACAAAGCATGGGCTTTATGGCATTCTTCTAAAGACCCTCAAGATCACATTAAATACAGGCAATCCAGGAACGAAACCAAAAAATCAATTTTACAAGACAAAAAACAACACTACTGCAATTTACAGACAGTAAATCAAAATAACCCTCAGAAGTTTTGGGCAGGTTTAAATAATCTACTACATCCTGGACAAACTTCAACCCCAATCCCTGCTACTACTACTGATAAAACCTTTGAAGATGTTTCTGATAGTTTTAACCAATTCTTTACTGAGACAATTCAAGCCCTAGCTAGCCAACTACCTCCTAGCTCCCCTGGTCCTGAAAGTTGCACCCCTAGAAACCTACTTGCGTTCAGCTTCCAACCAGTCGCCACTTCACTTATCCATACCTTGATCAAAAAATTAAAACCCGCTACACTTTCTGCTGATCAACTCCCTGCCGAGTACCTACAAAAATCAGCTGATGCTATTGCTTACCCCATCTCAATTCTAATCAATCGAACCATAGTAGAAGCTAAAATTCCCACCATCTGGAAAATATCCTATGTAATCCCACTTCACAATGGAGGCAGCTCTACTGAATTCTCCAGTTATAGGCCAATAGCTATACTCTCTCCACTTGCAAAGATTATGGAAAAATGTATTCATAGACAACTCATGCACCACCTAATCCAAAATCGCCTTATGGCAGACACTCAGCATGGCTTCCGTCCTCATCACAGCACTACTTCAGCCCTCCTAGCCTTTACTAACACCACAAACCATAATCGCAACAATAATTATATATCCTCAGCCCTCTTTTTGGATCTTTCCAAGGCATTCGATATGGTTGATCACCAACTTTTAATCCACACCCTGCAAACATTCTGTCTAGATACTGGAGCCCTCCAATGGTTTCAATCCTACCTGAATGGTCGACAGCAGGCTATCCTCTGGCAGAACAAACTCTCTAACCTTCTACCTAACACCCTTGGAGTACCACAAGGCTCTATACTAGGGCCCTTGCTGTTCTCCATCTTCATTAACGACCTTTATACTGTCATCCCAAAAGTCAGCTGTATCCAATATGCTGATGACTCTACTCTGATTTGCTCAGCCACATCTCCAGTAGAGTTATGGTCAGCTACCCAGACCACCATTAATACAATAGAAAACTGGCTTTCTGAAAATCGTCTGATCCTAAATCCCAAAAAAACTAAAATGCTGTTATTTTCACCAACACATAGGTCTACCGCTTTCACCTTTACCATAAAATCAAATGATGGCACAATAATCTCCCCTGACCCATCTACAAAACTATTAGGTGTCATCATAGACAATAATCTAAAATTTGACCTACATGTTAACCAAACTATCAAAACCATCAATAAAATACTAGGGTCACTTTACAGAATAAAAGCCTTCCTAACCCCTCCAGCTAAAATTGCCATAGCTCGCTCTCACCTTCTTTCAACCCTTCTGTATGCATCCCCTCTACTCTCGAATTTAAACAAGACTGTCCTTAACAAACTCTCAATTTGCTACAACCACATTGCCAGGTTTGCCACTGGGCTGCCTTTTAGGACACATCATTGAATCAATCTAAATCAGCTTGGGTGGCTTGAACTACCCAGCCTAATCCAGTATAACCAACTGATTATGGCCTATAAAATCCTCTATAATCCGGACAATACTCCTGCACTTAAAAATATTATCACCTCCTATAACAATCCTAGACCTCTTCGATCCTCTAACAAACTACTAATTCAGACTAGCAAAATTAATAACACAGCCGGTGATTCTCTCTTTGCAAACTCTGTAAGTAGATCCTGGAACTCTCTTCCAGCTGATATTACCTTAATTTCCACCTTAGGTCAATTTAAAACTAGACTCAAACAACATTTGTCACTTAACTGGCTATGACAATGTATCAAGCCTGGCTAACTCTCTCTAGAATGTGTAAAAATCTGTTAACCAGTTTACTGTGTAATTTAATTTAATCCTGACTTTTGCTCAGGATTAACTGTAACCTGTGGAACTTGTTTAACTTGCTTACTTATGTAATCTCTGTAAATAGTCTGTTTGTAATATGTAATACTGGTATTATGTAATGCTGTATCTGCTTACCCCTGGAGCTTTTCTCCCCGGGCCTCCGCTGAAAATGGGCATGCATCCAGTCGGACTATCCCGGTCAACAAATGTAAAATAAAAATAAATAAATAAATAAATAATACTAAACAAGATAGGACATAAAGAAGCCAGCATTGAAAAGTTAAGACAATCGAGTTCCTCAATGTACTTGTAGACTCTATTTTTTTAATCCTTTGTCCTTGCCAAAGCCTGATTATGTGCATATAAGAGAGGGGAGACTGTGAAAGGAGATAGTTCATGCTGTCAGGGTAGTCAGAGAGACCTGCAAGCCATTAACATGTAACACTTCTCACTGCTTGTACTTGCACTGCTGAGTGCTTGTGCATGTAATCATGTAGGTCCCTACATCATGTTTACATCCCCTAGATAGTGTGCAGATTTTGGTATTCAGGGATGCTAATGATTTCACACCTCATCTGCATATTCACTGGGCACACAGGGCTGATTCTGCACTAAATTAAGGTAATGGTGTAGGCAATGTCCTTGTATCATACAGTGTGTACTGTTTTGAGACAGCTAAATACTGGTAAAATATCAGGACTTTGAGTGATTTAGCTAGATTCTACAGTGCTGTATTGTCAAGTTATATAACTATTTCTTAAATAATGCTTCCATTTTGATAGTACAAGTGTGAAATGCAGAGACTGACTAAAGAGTAGTTGTATGATTGTTATGTATTTACATTTATCTCTTACCTCTGGTATAGTCATTTCTATATTTCTACAATTATGCTACTGAATGCTACATGACAAACATAATTTAATTGTTATGTTATACTTTCACATTTTTTGCAGATGATGAATATTGTAAGTATGTAGGGAAGCTGGTGTTATTATCTGTGTTAGTAGGAAAAGGAAAACATGTTCTGTTTCTGTGTTTCTACTGGACTTGACTACATAGCAGTGTATAAGAGCATTGAAACAGTTTGGTTTTACCTATGTCATGCTATACATAATTGTTAAATTGTTAATGCAGAAATGTATAGCAAAGTTTGAGCCTGGGTTATTTCCTTTGCATAGGGGTTATTCAACATGATTACTGAATTCAAAATGTACTACTTTTTATGTGTTTAATTGGGGAAGGGATAGATTCCTGTCCGAGAGACTCACAACACTGTGGAACAAACTACCCATTCATGTCAAGCAAACCTCCTTATTGGCCCTGTTTAAGAAAAATCTTGACTGGATGGAAAATAGAAAATTCACCCCGGGGATCACTTCTGCGTCACTGCTAGAAAGGGGCACAGAGAAATAATTTTCTTGGGTGGCGAAAGCCAGGGAACTTTTTTGGCTAGGCTTATATAGGCCCCAGGGCCGACAGCCTAGTACTTACCTAGGAATCTATGAATCTAAGAATCTAGGTGGATTGGGGGGATGATGTATGTGTGTGTGTGTGTGTGTGTGTGTGTGTGTGTGTGTGTGTGTGTGTGTGTGTGTGTGTGTGTGTGTGTGTGATTGGCTTTGGGGGTGGATGGCAGATTAACATGTTTGTGTAGTCATAGGGCATATGCATGTGTCGACTTGAGAGTAATCACTGCTATCATGTTTCACTTTGTTTACATTTTCCACACATCATTATCATTAGTGCAGGTATGTATTGTGTCCTTGTGGGTTGTCCCTGTCTGATGCTATCAGAACACAACCATTACCTGGTTAAGTAAAGGTTATAGAGTCTGACAAGCATCAGTTTTTCTATTTGTATGTGGATGGGATATCAGGCTTTAACCTAGGTAGTGATTGTGTGTGCTATCCTTTGCCTCTTGACCAGAGGCAGAGCATACTGTGAACACCTCCATCTGCCAGCACAATCTGCAGCTGGTGGTGGTTCTCCCTCAGACTGCTCATCTGTATCTGCTGCTGCTACTGCTGCTGCTAGCCCTGTCTGTGGTCCTTGAAACTGTTGTACTTCCCTCTGCTGTCCTTGGTTGAGCTGTTTCCTAAGATTGGTATTGTGTAACATGGCACAGACTCTAAGTATTTCAGCACAGGTGCCAAGGTCATACTAAAGTGCACTGCCTGATGGAAACCTTGATTTCAGCAAACAAACACACATTCTATGATATTCCTTGTTTATGTGTGGGCCTCATTGTATCCTTGCTTGATGGGGTTGTGTGGGTTCTTATGGGAGTCATAAGCCGGGGCTGCAGTGCATAACCTGCAGCCCAACTAGATGCCCATGAGGGATATCACCCTTAGCAAAGCTGGTGTACAGCTCACAAGTGTGCCATATGTGTGAGTCAGGGAAACTGCCAGGGTTGCCTTCACATAATCTGTAGATGATCTCTTGGGCATTTCAGACAAACTGACATCTTATGGAGTGGAAACCTTTTCTGCTGATGTACAGCCTCCCCTGTTCTCCTGGTAGGGCTTTAATTTAATTTCTAAAAGTTGACCCAGAAGTCATGGACTTGGGAGTACACATAGACAGTAATCTAGCCTTTGACCATCATGTGTCTACAGTAGTGAGGAAATCATTGTATGACGTGCAACTTATAAACAAAGGTATAGCATCTCAGTCCAAGGAAGTCATTGTTCTACTATATTTGGCATTCATAAACAACCAAACCAAAAACCACCTCCAAAGGAAGCCTTAATAGGCAAAAATGATAAAAAGAAAAAAAAGTCTTCCACCACAACAAGTACACTGAAAAATTATGTTAGGATACAAGCTTTAATAAAACAAAGAAATAAAAAGCACAAATTGTGCTGTTCAGATTGCAGGTCAAACAGGATAAGCACTTTCAGTTAAAAAAACCTTCTTCATATCCTAGTGTGTAGACCTGACTTACTACTATTAAAATAGAGATCCTTAATTGCTCAGCCAATCACATACAGCAATCAATTTTACACCTTCCTTAAGCCTCCATTTCATTTCTTAATCAGGCTTCTCTCTTTCAAAATGGGCTTAATAGGAACTACTCTGTTAAGCCCTGGAAACAGATTAGCTCTAAGGTTCATGATCCATCTGTTTTTTTCCTTTTCAGTTTTGGTGACAATGTCTCCTCCATGATGGTTAGTAGTCACATTTGAAATAACCATAAAGATAAATGAATGCCCTGGATTTTCAGACACATATCCATTCAAGGCATTAGTTACCACTTTATTCTTGATGTCTAACAGGTGGCAAAGTATCCATTCCATGAATTTTCTATTGGTCTTTCCTACATAATAAGCCTGGCACAGTTTGCATGTGCCAACATATATAACACTCTTGCTGTTACAGTTGGCAAAACCAGAGAACTTATAGCATTTATTGGTTACCAGGTGAACAAAACTGTTGGAACATTTAATGTGGCTGCAAGCTTTGCAAAATTCACATTTCCAAGATCCTAACCTATTTCTTCCTTCTGTGCTCTGTTTGTTAGGTATTTCATCATAGTTGCACAATAAATCCTTTACATTCTTGTTTTTAAAACCAGACTTAGGTGTTTCCCCTACAATTCTCTTAATTTTGCTGTCAGCAGTTAGGACTGGCCAAAATTTCTTGATGGTTTCAGGGACATCAAAGGAGTTAGTGCTGTAGGTCATCGTGCATCTGAGACTGTTGTGGTCCCACCTTTCTTTACATCACTCTGCATCTGCTTCGAGAAGTATGGTTGCCCTTTGTTATGTCAAATGGACATTGCTTTGCCTTTACTCATATCCAATTGTTTTTTATTATAGCCTCTTGAGGCAAAGTTCTGTAAAAGTTTGTCTTGCTCCTGCAGAAAATTATCATCGTCAGTACAGAGCTTGGTTATCCTGGTCACTTGATTTTCAACAATATTCTGAAAAACATGTCTCGGATGCATGCTATTATAATACAGCATATGGTTCCTCCATTGTGGTTTCCTGAATATAGTGGTGCCAATTCCTTTGCTATTATTCATTGAGATTCTCACGTCTAAGAACTCGATCTCACTTACTGATGTTCTCACTTCAAACCTTAAAAAGCTGGCTGTATTTGTTAAATAGTTAATTAAATCATTAAGGCACTGCATACTGCCCTTCCATAGGAATATAACATCATCCACAAACCTATTGTAAAAGATGATGCATTCCTTCCATTCATTTATCTCATCCATTTCCCACTGCCTTTCCCATTCAGCTAGGACTATATTGGCATAGCTGTTTGCACAGGGGGGTGCCCATGGTTACCCCCCATTTCTGCCAATAATTGCTATCATCATAGAGGAACACATTGCACTCCAGGACCAATTTCAGCAGGCTGCAAACTAGATTCACATCCATGCTCACTTCAGAGTGAGAGGCAAAATCCCTTACTGCTTCTATTCCTATCTATCTAGTCTGCAGCCTGCTGGAATTGGTCCTGGAGAACAATGTGTTCCTCTATGGTGAGAGCTATTATTGGCAGAAATGGGGGGTAACCATGAGCACCCCCTGTGCAATCAGCTATGCCAATATAGTCCTAGCTGAATGGGAAAGGCAATGGAAAATTGATGCAAAAAATGAATGCAAGGAATGCATCATCTTTTACAATAGGTTTGTGGATGATGTGGAAGGGCAGTATGCAGTGCCTTAATGATTTCATTAACTATTCAACAAATACAACCAGCTTTTTAAGGTTCGAAGTGAGAACGTCAGTAAGTGAGATTGAGTTCTTAGACGTGAGAATCTCAATGAATAATAGCAAAGGAATTGGCACCACTATATTCAGGAAACCACAATGGAGGAACCATATGCTGTATTATAATAGCATGCATCCGAGACATGTTTTTCAGAATATTGTTGAAAATCAAGTGACCACGATATCCAAGCTCTGTACTGACGATGATGATTTTCTGCAGGAACAAGACAGACTTTTAAAGAATTTTGCCTCAAGAGGCTATAATAAAAAACAACTGGATATGAGTAAAGGCAAAGCAATGTCCATTCAACTTAACAAAGGGCAACCATACTTCTCGAAGCAGATGCAGAGTGATGTGAAGAAAGGTGGGAACAGCAACAGTCTCAGATGCATGATGACCTACAGCACTGACTCAGTTGATGTCCATGAAACCATCAAGAAATTTTGGCCAGTCCTAACTGCTGACAGCAAAATTAAGAGAATTGTAGGGGAAACACCTAAGTTTGGTTTTAAAAACAAGAACTTAAAGGGTTTATTGTGCAACTATGATGGAATACCTAACAAGCAGAGTACAGAAGGAAGAAATAGGTTAGGAACTTGGAAATGTGGCTTTTGCAATGTTTGTAGCCAAATAGGATAGCAATAAGCTAACTACTCTTACAAGGCATTTTAAGCCTTGCCAATTATCCCTTGTGAGACTCAAACCCTGTACCATGTGTTTATAAGGCAAGCACCTTAACCATTAGGCCACCTTCCTCACATTAAATGCTCTAACAGTTTTGTTCACCCGGTAACCAATACATGCTATAAGTTCTCTGGTTTTGCCAACTGTAACAGCAAGAATGTTATATACGTTGGCACATGCAAACTGTGCCAAGCTTATTATGTAGGAAAGACCAATAGAAAACTCAAGGAACAAATACTTTGCCACCTGTTAGACATCAGGAATCAAGAGGTAACTAATGCCTTGTATGGACATGTGTCTGAAAATCCAGAGCATTCATTTAGTTTTATGGTTATTTCAAATGTGACTACTAACCTTCGTGGAGGAGACATTGTCAACAAAACTGAAAAGGAAGAAACCAGATGGATCATGAACCTTAGAGCTAATCTGTTTCCAGGGCTTAACAGAGTAGTTCCTATTAAGCCCATTTTGAAAGAGAGAAGCCTGATTAAGAAATTAAATGGAGGCTTAAGGAAGGCATGTATTTGATTGCTGTATGTGATTGGCTGAGCAATTAAGGATCTCTATTTTAACAGTAGTAAGTCAGGTCTACACACTAGGATCTGAAGAAGGTTTTTTAACTGAAAGTGCTTATCCTGTTTGACCTGCAATCTAAACAGCACAATTTGTGCTTTTTATTTCTTCGTTTTATTAAAGCTTGTATCCTAACAGAATTTTTCAGTGCACTTCTCGTTGTGGTGGAAGCCTTTTTTCATTTTAATATTTGGCATTCATCAGACCTATCATTGAGTACAATGTCCCCTTTGGTCTGTACCTAAGCAGGCATATTCAACAACTGGCACATCCACAGAAGCTCCTCACTAAAGGAACACAGGGCATATGTAACATGTCCCATGCAGACCACCTCAAGGCCTTAGCTCTGTATTCTGTCTGCTACAGGCTATTGAGGGGAGACCTATGGCTGGCATAGAAGTCATTATCAGAACCACTTTAATGAACCTCCTGCATATCCACAAAACAAACAGCACCAGAATTACCCATCCTAAAGATGTAAACCTTACCTGTGAAATAAATAGGACCTGCTGGAGAAGCAGGTATATATCCAGAGACTACACCTTCTTGGGAATAGGGTCTCCATCCATGTGAAGTAGAGTGCCTCCTAACCTAATTCAAGTACAACTTGAACAATTGGATGGGGAACAAAAAATAAAACTTTATTTGGGCAACTATGCCTCTAATGGACATAGGCAACCTGTAAATGGTTCATGTCCTAGGTCCCTGCTTGTAAATGTCTCACCTCCATACATGCCTCTCAACCTAGAAGCATCAAAAATCTGGACAAAGGCCCAAGAAAAGTAGGTACACATCTATATGTTGATTAACATAAAATGTGCATACATAATTATGCAACCCCCTCTCCGATTGAATTGTGGGATACCAACTTCCAAATGCAAACTGAAAAACAGACAATCAAATTATGGCCCCAGACCCTGTAGTAAATGGTAACCATTTTTTTAAATGTGTAACAATAATGTTTACTGGGATGGGAAAAGATGATGAACCTTAGGATTTTGTTTTTGGTGACTTGCAGTATGTGGGTTTTGTGGTAAAAGTAGTGCATGTAATGGTGGGCAATATGGTAGTCTTAACAAAAGAATATTATAGTTTGCTAGGACCTCCAAATGTCATTCTCCATGGCCTACTGATCAGTGGCATAGCTAGAATTTGCACCGCCTGGGGCTGTCTTTGAGTTTGTCACCCTCCTCCCCTTACAAAATCATGGTTGAATGGGGCCCCCATACACAGCCCTCCCCCTGCAGCCATTCCAATGTCCCATTACTTGGTTATTTCATCCCATTTACCATAAACACTGTAATGTGCATGCTGCTTTACTTCTACAGTGATTACTTAGATTTCATTTAAAACTTTTATTTTATATTTTATTGCACAAAATCTAATAGACTTCTGCTAAACAAAGCAATACAGTCTCACAATGAAAATAGACTTGGCATTAAAACTTCTCTGCTCTTGAAACTCACATTCATTGAAACATCATTGAAACCCACATTCAAAGAAAATGCATCTGGCCAGTGGCAGATAAAGATTACCTTTGGGCTGCTTTCAAACCATAGACTACTTGCACACAAAACATACATGTGTTCTTTGATACACTTTCTTGATTGTATTACAGCACACTTGTTAGAAGGCGTTTTAAATTTATTGTTTTGAACATTTTCCAATAAGCAGTGAAACAAAATGCATGAACCAATAATGACAAAACTGCCCAAATCAGAACATTTCCATCATAAAAGTCTACTCAAACTTCTACAGTCCGCCAGTATCAGTAAATATGCACAATCTCTGCAGAAGTAAGTCATCTACATAATTCCACATTAAAGAGATCTGTAACTAATGAAGAGGTTGCTGCTAGCAAACAACTTTATATTTCATTGTTTCATCTACAAATAAAGTGCCTGTTGCCCTTGAAGAATAAATTGCCTATGTCACATTACAAAAAATGATAAGCTAGTAATATTACAATAAGGAATGGATGGCAAACTGATAACAAGTTCATAGTTATGAGGTATCTTCCCCAAAGAGGACATTCTCAAAACTGCAGCATCCACCTTCTTTAAAGAACAACACCGTACAGTATCAGCAATCCATCTACATACTGTGGAAGTAGAATCCACAGCCTTCGGCATCAAAAGCAAGCATTCTACCTGTTGTGCTACTAATAACACAATCAGATGTGGCATAAGCAGCACTAAACTTCTCCTCCCTGAAGAACTATGCAGCACAATAAATGTGGAAAAAGCCAAAATTTATTGGGGGGACACAAAGGCCCAAAACCAGGGACACATTTTAAACATTGCTCATATAATCTTATTAGAAAAGTTGCTAGAATAAAATGTTTTGTCTTACCATGCATTTCCTGAAATATAGGAAGACTGAAACTTAAATGGCTGTCATTATTTAGTGAATTCAGTTCTCACTGATTTGCCAGAAAACCACAAAATTTAAGAGTAACAGACCAAAGTATGAGCCAAACATTCCAGACATTCAGAGAACTATGGACTTAACTCCTTGAATCACAAGTGGTGGTGGTATGGGTAGAGAATTTAAGCTCTTGCTCCTTATACCTAAAGTGCAAGGTTTGAGCCTGAGTAAACCCCACACAGTTTCTCTCCACATATGAGCCCATACAGAAATTAATGCAGCAAGACTGGTAAAAAGTCCCTGTTACAGTCTTTTTTTGTCTTACATGGGAGAAGACTGACTCTGCTGCAGAAAGTATGAATGGCTCAGCATTCTCTGCCTCATGAAGCTGATGTCATTGCACACGTCCTGCATGTGATGACATCAAGAAGAAATTTAAAAAAAAACTTAAAAAAAAATAACCCGGGAAATTCGGAAATTAAAGGGGCCACTCGCAAACTCGTGGCACCCAAATATTTTGCCCTCAAAACCTGCATTTACTGATAAATTCAGTACAGTTGAGAGATATGCCTACCTAGACCTTGCTTACACTTATCAAGACTACCAGAACTTGTCACAGATTTGGGATGCATGGCTAGGCTTAAAAAGGCCCTTGTGGTGATTAGCCTAGTAAAAACATGTGAACATATGAACCTATGTGTGTTCAATCTATGACTCCCAACATTTCAGGGAAGTGTGGTATTGCAGAGAATTGCTGCATGGTTCTTTCTCTATCCTGTGGTGTTTATGGGAAACAGATATGCTTCCTTGCAAGTAGTAGTATTACGTTTAAAAACTGATGAAATATTCTAGGGGCAAATGCCTGAGACACTCCTAATATTTCTCCTGTGGGTCTCTAAAATGTACCAGTAGCTAATGTATGCAATGCTAAACACACCTTAGTTTCCACTGGGATGAGTTCTCTATGAATTCCCTGAGATCTGTGGTTGGGGTGGCAGAGGTTGTATATTTCTTCCAGTGTTTCCCTGTTAACCCTGTATCTCGCAACAATTTTTGTTTTATGCAGTCCATGACATGTCAGACAGGGTTTAAACACCCCTCTTCTTGTCCAAGGGCTAACAGCAGCAGCACCACCACCTGGAATTAAAGCCTGTTGCACATACAGCATAGTAATAACAGCAACAGCCCCCAACATGTTTTTTTTTCTAAGTGCAATCATGCCTGTATTCCAAAAGGTTTTGCTGTACATGGCAAAAGCCTACATCAAGTGTAAACGATTGCTTTAAAGTTTCCTGAATAGATCTGCCATATTGGATTGGTAATTAGCATGTACTTTGGTTCCTTATAGTTTCATTAGCATATTCTGCCATTTCCCATTGTTGCACAGCTCTACACATCATATAGACCCCCTTAATGAATGCCAAATCGCTCACTGTCATGCTGTTGGCTGTGTGCAATGCCAACACAGCTGCTACACTCTTAATGAATCCCACCCACAATTCTGAAAGAAAACAAGGTGGTAAGATTAGTAACATGATACAAATAAAGCATTTGACAGGACATGCCATAAGACAGTGAGAAAGATATAGAGGCATATAGGACTGGAGAAAAAGTAGTGAATGTAAGAAAATGTCTTATGAAAAATCCTGGATGAAAGTTATAATAAATGATTGGATGGGAAGAAAATTAAGAATTAGCAGAAGAGTTAAGCAAGAATGACCCTTGAGCATGTTTGAATGCAATAATACAAACATGCACTTGTAGCATGACAGAACCAAGATGGGAGCTGGAGAAAGGAATTGTAATACATATATGTTTCCCATATTCAGATGATTTGGTAATTATAACTAAATCAATGTCTGGATGAGAGAAATTGTGATAAGGATTTATAAACTGTTAAAAATGCTGAACTGCAGTCAAACAAATTGAAGAGAAAGGAGTTTGTTGAAACTAAGAAAATTAATGGAGTATAGTATACTATACCAGAAAATAAATAAGTGTATGGGGATTAGGAGTGAAATGTGGACAGTATGAAAGTATAATAGAGCAATGGAGAGAAATAATGAAAGAAATTAACAAGTTATTGATTTGGTAAAAAGATTTTATTCATCACTTAAAGAAGAATATAACCAACTGCGGTGGTGGTGCTGCGGTAGCGTTGTCGCCTCACAGTAAGACGTTGTCCTGTTCGATTCTCAGCTAAAGCGTTTTCTGTGTGGAGACATGTGTGAATGGGTGTACCTTTGTTGAAGGTTGTGCACCAGGGCTGGCAACTCGGTACATAAAAATCTACTGCCAATCATTAGCGGACCGGAGTTCCGCTGTGGCGACCCCTAACTGGGAAAAGCCGAAAGATACAACAACAACTTAAAAAAGAATATAC
Organism: Protopterus annectens; assembly: GCF_019279795.1. NCBI lineage: Eukaryota > Metazoa > Chordata > Ceratodontiformes > Protopteridae > Protopterus > Protopterus annectens. The sequence goes on along the minus strand of NC_056729.1, from coordinate 583,791,012 downwards.
TTTGAAAACTACCATACTTCAGTGATGCGAATGTTTCCAGCTAAGTTCATGAAAGAACTGTTAGAGGTATTTTTCAGTTTTGTTTCGTGGTCAAGACTGAACCTGATTAAAAGAAGGGTGCTATATAATAAAAAAAGAAATAGGTTTGAATTTAAAAGGCACTGTAGTATATTTTGTATCTATTCACCTGTCTGGGTAAAAGGGACTATAACAGAGGGAAAGAAACAAAAATGAAAGGAAAATGTTATATGTGAACTATGAAAATGTCTGAAAACATAAAGTGAAGAAAAGAAGTTGCAAGCAAGAAAACAGGGACGGGAAAGAATATGAAAATAAAATTAAGTTATGGAAGTTAAAGTTTAATGAAATTGAAGGAAATAAAAATTAATGGTATAATACAGTCATGAAAAATATTTCTTGGTGTAGCCATGGAAAGAATTAAATAAAAAGGTAAATAATGCTGAAAAAAAAAAGGATAAGGTTTGAAATGTTCTATGAGGTGGGATAGTTTCTGTGGAGAATTTTGCTAAATATATTACCAGGAAAAAGTAATATGAAACATAAAGGAAAAATGTAATGAATGCAATGAAGAAGAAACAACAACGCATTTTTCTCTGTTTTTAAGAAAGCAGCCACTACAACATCAGCATCACAACCAGTTTTATTGTAGATCAGTAGAAATCTTACAAGACATTCCGTTTTTTGTTTTGGACAAGGTTACTCTGTGCAGAGACTGACTGGAGAGTTCCACTCTGTTGGGTTTGTACAGCCTTTCCTTCCACACACTCCTGTTATCATTAGCATTGTTGATAAGTGAAACTTAAAGAGAAATAGTACATAAGTGTGTAACTGCTTACGTAGCATGTAAGATGCTGTGACCATTTTTACTGCAGAGATCACACACACAGAGTTAGTTGATGATTTCATCATTTCCAGTACCAGAAATAATGTTATAGAGGATAGCACTGACAATTCGCTGTACTGAGCAACAAAAGGAAAGAACGAAGTTAGCATTTCAGTTCATTTAATATGTAAAATTCTCTTTACTGGGCTACAGCTTTTCCCTCCTTATCTCCAGTTATTGTGCTCATGTACAAAACAGTTGACAGTTTCAACTGTTTCAGTTTTTGACAGTTTGTGAAGCTATGTGACTTCAACGCCTGAGAATAAAGACAGCTGCTCTAATACATGAAAGCTCCACCCTGCTAATGACATTAATTTTATATAAATATTTATACCTTAATTTATAAAGCTTTACTTATCCTTTGTACAGACCTGAATCACATAAAACTCAGGCTGCAAGTTTAACAAAAAAAAATGACCTGGTAAGTCATTAACAACCTCTCTCAACCGCATGCTCCAATGATGCAGTATTTTGCAATTCAGAGAGATGTTAGCTATTATGAGGAAAACCTCATTATCAGCTAATTTTCATTTCTATGAATTGCAGTTAACTAATGCAAAGTGCAGATTAGCACATCCCAAAGTAATCTGTGGTGGCTGCATTGTCAAGTCAAAGGCATCCCCTGGCACTGTCACAGACAAAAGCACACAAAATCACACACACACACACACACACACACACACACACACACACACACACACACACACACACACACACACTCACACACACACACACACACACACACACACACACACACACACACACACACACACACACACACACACACACACACACACACACACACACACACACACACACACACACACACACACACACACACACCAGTCCCTATACTTTTATTTTATTTTTATTTCATTTTACATTTGTTGACCGGGCTGGTCCAACTGGATATATGTCCATTTTCAGCAGAGGCCCAGGGAGAAAAGCTCCTAGTGAAAAACATTAAACATTAAAAAACATTAAACATTAAAAAACAGAGTTACAAATATAGCTCAGAGGAAAATAATAGCATGATAGTATTTTCACAGTGGCTACAATAAGCAAATAAGTACAAAAAGGGTGTTCAAATTGAGCATGTTAGCAGAAAAGTAAGTTTTAGTAAAGATTTGTAAGCATGATAAATGAGAGCACTAGGAGCAAATAGCAAGCTAGTCAGGGTTAGAACAGGGGCAGTTTAACTTATCCCTCAGTTATCTACATGTCCACTAATATCTCCTTTTCTCACCCTAATCCATCATGGACAGTTGTAGTCCCACATTGCGCATCATATCCCTAGTATGTACTGGTTTTCCCCACTGTCCAGCCCCTGTGCAATGAGAAGTATCTCTAGAGCACAAGAGTAGGATCCCTGGTGTTTACTGTTCCCTCTACCATCTGACCCCACACTGCTTTAACTGGTATTAAGGCACAAGAGAAGTATCCTTAGTGTTTAGTGTTCCCCTACCACCTGACCCCACACTGCTTTAACTGGTATTAAGGCACAAGAGAAGTGTCCTTAGTGTTTAGTGTTCCCCCTACCACCTGACCCCACACTGCTTTAAATGGTATTAAGGCACAAGAGAAGTGTCCTTAGTGTTTAGTGTTCCCCCTACCACCTGACCCCACACTGCTTTAACTGGTATTAAGGCACAAGAAAAGTATCCTTAGTGTTTAGTGTCTCCCCTACCACCTGACCCACAATGCTTTAAGTGGCATTAAGGCAAAAGAAAAGTATCCCTGGTGTTTAGCGACTCCCCTACCACCTGAACCCACACTGCTTTAGGTGGCATTAAGGCACAAGAGTAGTATCCCTGGTGTTTAATGTTCCCCCTACCACCTTGTCCCACATTGCTTTAAGTGGCAGTAAAGCATAAGAGAAGTATCTCTGGTGTTTAGTGTTCCCCCTACCACCTGACCCCACAGTACTTTAAGTGGTATTAAGGCACAAGAAGAGTATCCCTGGTGTTTAGTGTACCCACTACCACTTGACCCCACACTACTTTAAGTGGTATTAGGGCACAAGAGAAGTATCCCTGGTGTTTAGTGTTCTCCCTACCACCTGACCCCACAGAGCTTTAAGTGATATTAATGCACAAGACTAGTATCTGTAGGGCTAGTTTTCCCAACACCTACTGTTGTAGACTATGTTCATAAGCCTAGGAGTGTGTAGAGGTATGACAGCTACCCCAACCCAAACACACACACACACACGCACGCACACACACACACACACACACACACACACACACACACACACACAGCCTCCTACCCATCCAACTGGAAAACATTTACACACTTATCTATTCATCCATTCACAAACACACACATACGCACACACACATACACACATACACACATTTTCACACTCAGGTCACTCATGGAGTCCCTTGCAAACACATCCACGCACACACTTCTGACCCTACCTTACCACTAAAACCTCCAGTACTTACCTTTTCCACAGTGCTGCAATGTTGTAGGGAAAACCCATGCTTTTCTACATGGCTGAATGAGTCTATGAATTGCTTAGCACATAGAAAAGCCTTCCTGGAGGCATTTCTGAGTTAGAGAGCATATGGATAATTAGCATATGCCTTTCCCTGAATTGCCTGATTTGTAGATGTTAGGGCTATCACTGAATTCAAATAAGTTAGCACGAGTTGTACATGAGGTGTAAACCTTGTGATAACCTTTATGAATTCCCCATGAGACTTTAAGAATACAATACACAGTTCCAAAATAAGCACATCCTATACTCAGAAGCACAGCTGTAGTTAACTGTAAATCAAAATATTTGGTGAGCATGGGTTTATTAAATGGCATAAAAATTCAAAACTTGAGTCTTATATTCTTTTAGTTAAGTATTGTATCCTTTTAATTAATTACTTTTTTGTCACAATATAAACCAATACTTCTACAATCTACCAGGACAGGATTATACTTCAGATGTAGAAAATGTTTCATTTTATTTAAATATAGAAATATATATTTGTATATAAACAAGAAAAAATACATAACTCTTTAGATCATCCATTTTCTGTGTGTGTGTGTGTGTGTGTGTGTGTGTGTGTGTGTGTGTGTGTGTGTGTGTGTGTGTGTGTGTGTGTGTATATACGTGTGGTGTGGCTGAGGGTGGAGGATACCTAGGACTTCATGATGCAGCCGCATCAGTTAACTACTACAGAAATACTGATCTGCACTTTGCAGTAGTTAACTGTGATTCACATACATACAAATGAGCCAATAATTTGTTTTTTTTTTCCTTGTGGTTTACATGTCTCTGAATAGCAAAATATTGACTCATGGTTGCAGGGCCTAGGCCCCTTAATGAATCTCCAGGATTGTTTGAATGCAGTCTCAACTGAAAAATCACACCATTGAAAATATGTTTGAATAATTTGTACCTCCTGCACCATTGCTATCATTATATTTAGCTCTGAGTTATAATAAGATAGCAAGGGGAAATTTCCTTTGTGGTAACCTGTTTAAAGGCATTTTTATTTCCAGTGGACTAGACAAAAATCCTGATTTGCTCAGCTATACATTAAATATGTGTGAGTTTTCTCTGAATCACACTGAACTTTTATAAATATTGTGGTTAGAAGATTTGGTCCCATCCTAAACAAAGGCTTTCCTTCTTTGACTGTTTGCTTACTTGACAGAGAAGCTTCATTATCTTTAGTTAATGACACTGGTAATAAACAAGCTTTGATCCTAAAGTTTAATTTTCTTTCTGAAGGAATGGAACAGAAAAATGTAACTACCAAGGGCTATTCATTCATCGGTCCTTATCTGCCAGCACCACTTTTATGCATAGAAATGTCTTCACCTTTTATTAGGATGTGAAAGTAGAGTGTCATATTTATAGCTGTTCACTTAAAAGGCCTCATATATCATCTCAGTTATAATTTATATGCCCCCATTAATAATACTGGCAGGCCAAAGTACAACACAGCTTCACACATCCCTTGCTAAGTTGTAAAGTTAATGGGGGAATGTAACTGCTGATACTAATATGCAATTGCATTTGAAATAAACCTGTATGAATGTGAAATTCTGAAAGATGAATGTTTTCATAATCTTGTCAAATGCCATTGGACTACTCTAGTTTAAATGGATATTTTTGATTACATCTGTGAATTTATGTATTTTTTCTGCAAGATATGTTAAGAATAAAAGTGTACTTTACTTTATGAAGAAGAATTGGTTATTAACTTGAACTCAGAAACTGTAATTCACAAATGTCTATGACATATGTATGCATATTTTGATGTGCAGAATTCATGAATAGCAATAAATCATTACGGTTAAAGTAGATAATGTTTGTACTCATTTAGATAGTTATTACATGCAAAAACATACTAGAAAGAGAAGTAAGCCATTGTGGTGAAGTAAAAATGCTCATTTTTCAGCTTGTTCTATTTTGGTAACAAGAATTCAACTTGTTAATATGTATTTAAAAGCAAATAATATTCAAAAACGTTCTGTGATTAAACAGATTCCTGAATATACCTGTTAACACTTAGCACAACAAATCTGAACAAAGCCAAAATTAATGGGGGATAAAGGCCCAAAATCAGTGGCATATTTTAATATTGCTATTATAAACATAGAAAGGTGATAGAGTAAGAAATGTTGCATTACCATGCATTTTGTGAAGGATATGACATCTGAAACTCCAATACCTGACTTCAGACCAAAATTATTTGATTATGTAGAACAGATCAAAACAATGAGGCAAACATCTAGGCATTCTGCAAAAATCTGCACAGTGGAGAGGTAAGTTCCTGAATCAGCATGCTTGCCACATAAAACAACTGGAAAAAACTAATCATGTAAGTAATACAGCATAATTATCACTAGATTTGGGAAAGTTCAATATATTCCTTTGGAACATTTTTTTTATTTGTATATGATGGCAGTGAATTCAAATTGTTACTGTATGCAATAGAGTGAATGTGTGCTATTACTCATTAGCAGTATATACATGAAGGTGTCATGTGTGTATGTGTGCATATATATATATATATATATATATATATATATATATATATATATATATATATATATATATATATATATATATACATACACACACACACACACACACACACACACACACACACACACACCTCTCTATCTATGTATACACACACACACACATATATATATATATATATATATATATATATATATATATATATATATATATATGGATTCCCTGCATTAGAACGAAAGCTTGGAAGAATGACACTGACATCACCGACATCAGAAGACCAATGGAGCAGATAACCGACAACTCGGAATCCCAACAGTGAAAACGCAGACACGGGAAACTTGTGAGCGCTACTAGGTAAGTGTGCGTTAGTGAGGGATTTAGGGTTAGGGTGCATGTAAGGTGTGTGTGCGATAGTGAGGGATTTAGGGTTAGGGTACGTATAAGGTAAGTGTGCAATAGTGAGGGACTTCGGGTTATGGTGCAGGTAAGGTAAGTGTGTGATAGTGAGGGACTTGAGGGTTAGGGGCGGATTAAGTGAGTTAGGGTTAGGGTGCGGGTAAAGTAAGTGTGCGATAGTGAAAGACTTGAGGTTTAAGGGCAGATTAAGTGAGTTAGGGTGCTGGTAAGGAAAGTGTGCGATAGTGACGGAACTTAGGGTTAGGGTTTGGGTTAAGGTTAGTGCATAGATAGTTGTGTGTAAGATGTAATGTAGGTTTTTAGGCTGTTGCTGTGCTTGTGTTGTATGTGCGTTGTGTGGAACAGCGAACGTTTTGTTTTGTTAACTGTCGGTATTGTGGTTTGTCGGACATGTGAGCTTTCGTGTTTTTGCGGTTTCGTTCTTGTGGTGTCGGTGTTGTGGGTGTCGGTGTTGTGGACTGTCGGTCTAACGTAGTAGACCTATATATACATATATATATATATATATATATATATATATATGGGATTGGTACTGATCCCCGAAGGAACTTTTCACCAAAGCACAAACAGCCAGGCATACTTCCACGAAAGTGCTTTTTACTGAAAAAGCACTTTTGCGGAAGTATACTTGCAGCTAGAGGGAGTCATGGGGGAATGACTGTTGCAGAGATTGTACTACGGTGTGGATAAGGGAATATTCCCTTTTCCTCACTATGGTGCAATCTTGGACTGAGAAAATTAAAGTGGGGGGTGTGAGGGGCACAGCCCCCCCACATGGGGGGGTGCAAGGAGGCTTGCCCCTGCATAAAAGTAGATGTATTGCTTTTTTTTTTTTTTGTTGCTTTTTTTTAATGCACTTTAACAAAAGTGCTTTTTTGGTGAAAGCGCTTTCGTTAAAGTGTGTTTGGTGATTGTGGATTTGGACTATTGAACTTTCGTTCAATAGTCCTAGATGTATATATATATATATATATATATATATATATATATATATATATATATATATATATATATACACACACACACACACACACACACACACACACACACAGACACACAAACATATACACACACATATATAAAGAGGTATTGCATATTACAGATGTACACTTTATTTTGAAAAATTATCCTAGCTTATACCATTCAACTTTCTTTCAACCTCTTACATCAACTGAAGTTATTCTTTTTGGATATTTCACCACCTGTTAACCTGTAGTATGACAAACCAATATATATTTTGGCTTGCATTTTACTGGCAGTAAGAAACACATTCTGAGTAGTTTTTTAGAGCAATAAATGCAGATCTTTAGACTTCATGCCTAATGGCAGCATGAAAACATATGACCTGTAGTATGTTTTTAAGAAATAGAGTTGGGTATGTAGTGACACTGATAGCCTTGTCAAATGTCAGAGGATCTGATTACTTTCATGCAGGTTCAAAGTGAAAAAACGAGCCAGCACTCCACTCCATGACACAGGTGAAAGTTATTTTATTTAAACTGAAAGACAGCAAAAAAACACATAACCGTACACCAACACAGTTGTACCGGTTTCGGCAAAGCCTTCATCAGCAATCAAACATGATGTAGAAACACAAAACAAAACCTAACATGCTGTCTTCAAACTTATACAAAATTCATATGGAATGCATGGAGCGCCCTCTAGTGCATCCATCAATAATGCACTAATTCATCAATACATGAAATATAATGAAAATGAACACTAATATCCCAAAAAATAAAAAATTCCCCATTGTATCAACAAACAAATAAAGTGGATGCTTCAAAAATGATCATTCAAACCAGGAGGAAAAAGAGCCCCTAGTTTGATGATCCACATTTTTTCTTTATAGGTGAGCCTATCATGTAGAACATGAGATAGTAAGTGTCTGTCCTTAATGTGATCAATAACCATAAAGCAAAAATTGCCCATAGGGTGTTTGGAAATATGTTTGTATAAAGAACTGGACCCTTTTTTGTTTTTGATATCACTAAGATGCTCCCCTATCCTAACTTTAAAAGGTCGGAAAGTTTGTCCAACATAGAAGGCTCGACAATTGCACTGGGCCAAATAGATCACCCAGGATGTACTGCAAATAGCAAAACATAAAACCTCATAAACTTGTGGACAATTTTGTGAAGAAAAGGTCCAGCATTTTAACACCCTAGGGCAATAGGTGCAATGACCACATGGATAGCATCCAAATAAAGGACCTGCAAATAGATTAAGTTGAGTGGTAGAACATGTATCCCTATGATGAATCCTCTAGTAGTGACTAAAAAGAGAACCAAAAGACCGTCCTTTACGAAATGAATAATGGCACCAGTCCCCTATATAATTCTCCAAAACATTATCCGATTTTAACAAATACCAATGCTTATGGACAATGTTCATAAAACCAACCATATTCCTCCCATAAGTTGTTACCAATCTAAGCAAGTTTGATTTAGTATGATCCCGATTTTGATAAGCTAATAAATCAATTCTGTCTTGCTGATTTACAAAACAATTGGCCCTCGTGATGTCACCCCCTAAATAACCCCTACTTTTAAACCTCGAGATAAGATCCCTCTTGTAATGGTCGTATGTGGAAGAGTTGGAACATATCCTTTTCACACGAAGGAATTGGGACTTGGGGATGTTCTTGATTACATACTAAGGTATTGAATTGAGGAACTTTTCTAAATATCTCACTCTCAAGAGTGTTGGTATCCGTTCTTTTTACCAGAACATCCAAAAACGTAATCTCAGATCTAGAAAAAGTCAACTTGAACTCAATCCCCCATATATTGCCATTTAAATATTCTAGGAATTCCAAAAGGAATTCCTCATCAGCTTTCCATACCATCCAGCAGTCATCAAGATACCTCCTCCAAATATCCATCTCATTGATGTAAATATTGTGACTGATGTCATAAATCACCTGATCTTCCACATACGCCATAAATAAATCTGCATAAATGGGGGCAAAAGAAGCCCCCATAGCAGTGCCCTGAGTCTGCCAAAAACACCTGTCCTTAAAAAAGAACACATTATGAATCAGGACCTGTTCAGTCATGCATACCAAGAGGGTATTAAAACCAGGCTTATAAATATCGTTCTTATCCAACCAATATTGCAGGGCCAAAAGTCCGGCCCAGTGGGGAATACTAGTGTATAAGGAGGTGACATCCAAGGTGCACAATAACCAATGGGATTCTAGTTGGGTCTCAGAGATAATAGAAAGGAATTGTGTAGTATCCTGAATTCTGGAACGTATATGTGCCAAAAGGGGTTTTAAATATAATGTGAGAAATTCGGAAAGGGGTTCTGTAAGGGAACCCCTACCCGACACAATCGGTCTCCTGGGCGGTCTTATGGGGTCTTTGTGGATCTTCGGAAGAAAATAGATATATTGCCTGCTAGGAAAATCAACCTTAAGTTGATAATACACTTCATCATTAATAATGCCCTCCTCTCTAGCCAAATCCAAAAAGTTGTCAACATCCTTTTAAAATTGCATCGTGGGATCCACCTGCATTTCTTGATAATGATTGTGATTGGTTAACTGATGATCAGCTTCAGCTTCATAGTCCCCCAGATCCTGGACCACCACTGCTCCCCCTTTATCCGCTGAAAGAACAACAATCTCCTTATTGTTAATCAGGTTCTCCAAACATATTCTCTGTTTTTTATCCAAGTTATCCTTTAGCCTGTCCTGTTCATATAAATATAAATGTAAATCTTTAAGGACAGCATTTTGGAATGTTTGGACAATGAGTTGCATAGGTGGCCTGAACCTGGAGGGCCTGAAGCGAAAATCCCTAGACTCAGAAGCACCATAATCAGTCCAATGAAAATGACATTTCAAATTCAGATTTCGACAGAATTTGACCACATCCTCTGCAAAAGAATATTCTTGAACAAAAAAAAACAGGGACAAAACTTAGTCCTTTATTCAACAAATCAACTTGAGAATGAAAGCTAGCTGGCCAAAATCTATTCTGAAGAAAAGGAGTAGGGAGTCCACGCCATCTGGCGAGGACTCCTCTTCTAATACTGAATGGGAGGATACTCATATTAGTGCCTCTCCTGTTTCCAAGAGGAATAATTTGGAAACAAGTTTTATTGGAAAGACCCCTTTAGGCATAAGTCCCAGAGACGAGGGGGGAAGAAGCATCACAAACCCAGATGGACTGGGGGACATCCTTCAACAGATTACCAGGATTTAGCATTTAATGTTAATAATGTGCATAACATTTTCTCAGTGGTACTGGATGATCAACAAGTTGATTTGTTGAATAAAGGACTAAGTTTTGTCCCTGTTTTTTTTGTTTAAGAATATTCTTTTGCAGAGAATCTGGTCAAATTTTGTCAAAATCTGAATTTGAAATGTCATTTTCATGGGACTGAGTGTCCAGTTCTATATACAAACATATTTCCAAACACCCTACGGGAAATTTTTGCTTTATGGTTATTGATCCATTAAGGACAGACACTTACTATCTCATGTTCTACATGATAGGCTCACCTATAAAGAAATAATGTGGATCATCAAACTAGTGGCTCTTTTTCCCCCTGGTTTGAATGATCATTTTTGAAGCATCCACTTTATTTGTTTGTTGATACAATGGGGAATTTTTTATTTTTTGGGATATTAGTGTTCATTTTCATTATATTTCATGTATTGATGAATTAGTGCATTATTGATGGATGCACTAGAGGGCGCCCCATGCATTCCATATGAATTTTGTATAAGTTTGAAGACAGCATGTTAGGTTTTGTTTTCACTTTCTACATCATGTTTGGTTGCTGATGAAGGCTTTGCCGAAACCGGTACAACCATGTTGGTGTACGGTTATGTGTTTTTTTGCTGTCTTTCAGTTTAAATAAAATAAATTTTGCCTGTGTCATGGAGTGGAGTGCTGGCTCATTTTTTCACTTTGGATGGGTTCTTCAGCCGTGCACCAGCCGTTCGTGCAGGAGGGTGTTCTTTTGATTTCATGCAGGTTCCCCATGGGCTGGTTCATTATATTTAAGCAGAGGTTTGTTAGGATTGTGATGATAAAACATCACTGTATCAAAAATGCATGGAACAAATTAAACAGAAAATGATGATGAAATAAACAGACAGTGAGTTAACAGATAAATAAAATGAACATTACTCCACAATTATCCATAGCTCCCTACAAATATATTTGTATAAATGCTGTAGATCCCACATGTAATAGGACTGGAAAAACTATGAAGGAAATGCATTTAGTGCAGTGAACTAGCAGCTGTGTTAAAGGCGATTATAACCATTGTCATTAGTACATCCGTGACACTAACAGTCAACTTGCAATTATATGGTAGAATTGTAGAGAAAATACTGAAAGTCCCTTTTAAAGAACACAGATGGTGGTGACACTGCAGGAAATTACATTTCTACTCCACTGCTGGAAAAAAAAAAGAACACATTTAACAACCCTCCTGTTGGTTTGGGCATTGGACTCCTTATAATGCAAGTCAAGGCACTTTTTAGGCACTTTTAGCACCTTGAAAGTCATATTTATGATTTTTGAGGTTTCAAATTTGTTCTGTTAGCTACCATTTTTATGCATTTGTATTCTGCTGTTTATAAATTTATAAATGCAAAGTAAACAGTTGCTATAAAAAGTAGCACTTTATCTCTTTCATTATACCTATGAAATTTCATTTTCTAAAGGCATGCCTTACAGAACTGATAGGTCACCATCTTGGCTATTTTTCTGCTCTTCATGTTCTCTGCTCATGAAATAATGAGACAGCAGCTCTGGCTGAAAGCCCCAAAGAACAAAGCAAAGGATTGATCTGAAGGACATTGCGTGCAAATGATGGATGCTCGTAAGACATCCATGACACTCGAATAATAAACCTGTCTCTGACAGTGTAACAAATCACTGGCTGAGTGGGAAAATATAGCTCAGCTGATTGCAGAATGACTTTAACATGGGATGGCATGCCCCAAGGTTATAATATTATAGGAACCTACAACTTCAGCAGCAGACTGCAGAAACAGAATGAAAAAGAGATCAAGAAAGAAATACTGTGAAAAAGATGAAAGAAAATACAGACCGAGTCTTATACATGAAGTGAAAAAGAAAGTGTTATACAGAAATTAAATCTTAACTGTTTTCATTTTTAGCATGGGCATACTGAGACTGGTCTGTCTTAATTAAAACTGTTTAATATTTAAAAAAGTATTTGACAACAGTTCACTGTTCTCTATTGTTGTAATGTAAAATGCAACTATACTTTCAAGTGCTAAACTCTGCACAATCAATGTTGCATGGGTCAAAGGTTTTAGCAGCTGAACCTGTGTAACTGTAATGTATGATGACATTATCATGATTAGCCTGGAATGCTCAATGAAAAGTTAAAAGACCAAAGGAAAGAATGCCCACTTAAACATAACCACTAATCAAAACTTGAGGGAGAAAGAGAGCAAACATTTTCATTTTTTGCAGAAGAATAAAACTGACACTCCCTTGTACTGCTTTCATAATACTGTTAACTGTGTTCACTGAATGCTGGGGTAAGGGCATTTCTCTCACTTCATCAATATCCTTTGAAAAAGCCACTTTTGTCCTGGTGGTCAATTTGTCTTTTCACCATCATCTAAATACTCTTCTCTGCAGAACAGCTCAATGGCAGCATTATGCCATACCCCTTTGTTTGATAGCTCTTGCAAGTAACAGTATTATTACATAATTAGAAACATTAGCTTTGGAATGACTGTTTTTGTATTCCCCAGGACTTATTTTGTGTTATATTTAAGGCTTCAAGAGAACTAGGCACTATCCTGACGCCTAGTGAATATAATGCAAAGAATTAAATCTAGACAAGAAGCAGACATACAGTCACAAGTGCACACATATACAGTCATGTGTGCATATACATACAGTCACAAATACACAAACATACAGTCATGTGTGCACAAGCATACAGTCAAAAAGTACACAAACATACAGACAAGTGTGTACACACATGCAGTCAGAAGTACACACACATTTCCATCTAAATAAATCATTAATCTTGTTCAATGTACCAGTACCCTCATGTGTTGAAAGAGTTAATCACTCTCTTCTCTGGACTCTTCTTACAAAAAAAATGGAAATCTAATGTCATACCAACTATGAAGGAGTTCTGCAATATTGTAACTGAAACTTGTCAGATGAAGATTATGACAATTAAAGGGAAAACCACTAGAACAACCACTACCCTAAACTCATGGATGAAACTTAAAAGATTATTAAACCAAAAAGACATTTAATCACCTATGATGTGAATTCTAGTTAAATTTGTGATTTATTGTAAATCTTATATATGTAGACACCTTGTACATAGTTGTTATACTGTTACTCTTGTGTTTATTACTTATTGTTGATTGTAAATTGTTGTGTGTTAATGCAATTTCTATATAAATGTTATATATATATATATATATATATATATATATATATATATATATATATCTTACTAAATAATCTAATAAAACACAAACAGTAAATAAAGAAGTGCACACACATGCAGTCATGTGTGCACACGCATACAGTTACAAGTACACACACACAGTTATGTGTGCCCTAGAATATAGTCAGGAGTACAAACATAGTCATGTGTACACATGCATACTGTCAGAAGTACACACACATAGAAGTGGACACATATACAGTCATGTGTGCACACTCATACAGTCACAAGTGCACACATACACAGTTGTGGGTGCACATATGCATTCACAAGTATACACACATACAGTCATTTGTGCCCACACATAGAGTTATTAGGACACACACATACAGTCATGTGTGCAAACATACAGTCACAAATACACAGACATACAGTCAGAGGTAAACACACATACAGATATGTGTGCACATGCATACAATCACAAGTGCGCACACATACAGCTGTGTGTGTGCACATACAGTCACAAGTACACACACATACAGTCATGTGTACACACTCATACAGTCACTAGTATGCAGACATACAGTCTTGTGCATACAAATGCAGTCACAAGTAAACACACATACAGTTACAAGTACAGACACATACAGACTAATTGAAGGAGCATCAGTTCATCCACAGCATGTGTGTGGAATTACCAAGTTTTATCCTGAAAGACTGAGGTTGTGATATCCTACATACTTCTCCTTTCTTTGAGATACAGTCATCTTGAATTCAGCATACTTAATGGGGGATGTAGGGGGTACAGCCACCAATCTTAGTGGTACAATAGGTCTTGGTCCCTAGAAACATAACACTTTTATGATTTTTTCAGACTGAATGCTGTTCAGATTTGGAGAAAACTGTTCTTTTGTAGCTGCAATTATGCATGTGAGTCACAGAAACATTTAGATCTTGTCATGGAGCTGTCTTTGGGATGTGGGAGAAAATTGGACCACCATGCAGAAAACCCAATCAGACAAAGGGAGAATATGCATACTCCACACTGATGGAACCACAGCCAGAAACCCAGGACTGTGATATAGCAACCCTGACTGCTACACTACTGTGCTTCTTCAGTAGAATCTGTATGTCACACAATCTTTGTGTGATGCTACATGTAAATATGTTAACATCATTTAGTAGAATGGTATATCTGCAAAATGCAAGATCATTCATATTGAAAGTGCATGTTAAGATGTCAACCAGTCTTCCATTTTGCTGAAGTAGCTCTGAGCTTGGAGTAGTTTAGCTTTGTTTACATGGATTATTAGGGTGGCATCATCTGTATATAGAATTCAGGTTGCATTGTCTAATATATCATATAGGTTGTTAGTGAAGGTGTTAAAGAGAAGAGATCCAATCATGGAGCCTTGTGGAGCTACAACAGTGCTGGGTATAAAGTTTGAATTGGAATAATTCCAGATGACTGCTTGGGATCGATAGGACTCAGATCGTTCAGGATTGATGTGATTGGATAAAAAGAGGATAGTTCAGAGAGTAGAAAGACATGGGATACAGTGCTAAAGGCCTTACGCAGATCTAGGAATATGGAGGCATTAAAATGATTTTGATTTAGGCTGTTATAAGTAGTACTTAGGAATGATAGAAATGTGGTATCCATACCACTCAACTGTCTAGATTTTTGCAGAATGTTCAGAAATTTTATTCATATTCAAGGACACTGATTTTTGTTCTTTCTGGTAAAAAATCCCAGTAAATCCTCTTTCATTGACTGTCTGAGAATTGAACAATAAAGGTATTTTCATGGAAATTGGCAATATATGGCAAAGAACCAATCCGTTTTCAATATAAACTGATGCAGATGAAAGTTATAATGAATTTGCCATAATCACTGGAAATTACTTCTAAAAATCACAGGTATAATTCCTGGATTTCATTGAAAACTGAAAATCACTTCCCTGTTCATATTTTTAGTCTGTTCTTATAAAGTTTGTGGTTTTCTGGCAAACCATTTAGGACTGAAGTAACCAAATAATGATATTCATTTGAGTTTAAGACTTTATACAATTAAGAAAATGCATGCTAATGCAACACTTGTTCTATCTACTTTCTAAGTTTATAAGAGCAAGAATTAAAAATCGTCCCTATTTAGATCCTTTGTCTACCCTTTAATTTTGGCTTTGTTCAAAATTTTTGAGCCAAGAGATTGAGAGTTATGGTTGTATCTATTCAGTGGGAAAGCCTAAAGTCATGTTGTGTAAGTGCAATGAGGGCAATAGAGAAGAGATGAGTCAGACGTTGTCTGACAAACATTTTTACAAAACTTTGATATGGGGATAGAATGGTGATATGCCGCTGATTTGGAATACTCTTGTCCACCCTTCTGGATGGAAATAATATATGATTTTTCATAGTTAAGGGACATATTCTTCTTGGACAAATCTTTTAATAATAATGGCAATAGAGAAGGCTATTGAATTGGCAGCTATATTGAGAAATTCTGCTGGGAATAGGTCTTGGACTAGGATGGTGGGATTCATTTTTTAGGAGTTTTTGGCTTGTCCAACTGGGATTAGTTGCAAGCTAAACTTGTTAATGGTTTTGTTACTGTGGGGAGTAGGTGTATCAATACAGGAAGAGTGTTATGTAAAGTATTTTTTATAGGATTTTATGTACAAAAGTTTGTCAGACTGCAGTATGTGTGGGTTTCCAAGACTGCCACATAAGGCATACCTATGACCTGTATCTATGGTTATCTAGTGGAGACTACTGACAAGGACATCCAGTGGGAAATGCAGGATATGCAGTAGAAAAGTGAAAGTTTGGATGATGTATTCATACATCTTGTAGGTGATGTGATCATTAAGAGACATCTAAGAAAGGATTATTTCGAATGCTTTGGCTAGTTTCAAAAGTTTGTTGAAAATGTTCTAAAGCTGTTTTGGGATTTTTGTATGTGCTGTCTGTAGATTTTGATAACATAATTTCATTTAATTTTGTACAGAATGTTTGACTTTGTTTCTAAAGGTCTTATATTCTTACAATGTTGAAGGAGCTCTGGTTTATTTCTAGGTCTTCTAAGTCATATCCCTTTATTTCCTTTAAAATTGTATTTTGTTTCCCAATCCTAGCTACAATTAAGTATTAAGAAACTATGGCCCATAGTCATGAATACCTGTTTATTTTGCTAAGCTCGTGTGTCTGAAAAGCAGCATCAAGAATGGAGTATGCAATTCAGGAAACAAATTACATGTCATGGCTGACTGCTAACCAAGGCTTAGCATTAGAATATGATGGTGTAATCAGCTGTACTGTATGTTAATGTACCAAAAGTCATGCCAGAGTGATTCTTAAACACGTAAAATAAGCTCAGATATGTCACACTCCATTTAAAATTCCAACACATGCTAGAAACCAACCATGGAAAAACTTTAAGAAATGCGTTGCCATAGCCTTTACAGATTTATATGTATAACAGGCTCTCATACAACGTATTGCTGCTGTTGCTGCCAGACCTCGGCCTAGAAGGTATAGGGTGTTCAGACCACTTTTGACCTTCCATGGACTGCATAAAACTTAAATACTAGAGTGCTACAGAGTGAAAAGGTATACAGTACAGAAAACTGTGGACATCCACCACCCTCATCTTGAGAATTATAGGGAATCCATTCCAGTGGAAACTAAGATGTGTGTAGCTTTACATATACTAGCTACAGGGGCATTTCAGTGACCTATGGGGAACACAGTGGAGGTTTCACATGTCTCTGCCTCAAGAATACTGTGCCAGTTCCTTAATGCAATACTGGAACACATGGGGGAGTATATCTGATTTCCATGTACTCCACAGGACAGAACTACCAGCATGCTAACGTTTTATGTACTAGACCCATTTCTCTGCAGTACTGAGGGCCAAAGACTGCACCCACATTAAAATAAAAACCCAATCTGGGGAACTGAGAAGATGGTGCCTGTCGCCGTCCTCCTCTAACATAGATGACAAGCAGGCAGGATATTTCATTTAGATGTTTTAATACACAGAAACACATCAAGATGGATAGCAGCATCATAAAATACAAACAAGCTGGTTAACAGGCAGTCCTTACATACATACATGCTTTCATCTTTACAGCTTGCTACAAAATGGCAGTCAGGCTTGCACCTGCTCAGTATTCATATGCTTGTGCAAACTCTTGGATAGCTTCTTAAAGGCACATACACACACACACACACACACACACACACACACACACACACACACACACACACACACACACACACACACACACACGCACATTGATCTACATCCTCCCTCTTAAAAATATTGCCCTTTGTAAATAAAATATTAGAGTTAGGCATGCATTACTATAGACATTAGAAACAAAACATGATGTTCATGTCTAAGTTGCTTTGAATCTGTTACAGGGTTTAGAGATACGACCATATCTTAGAATCTAGACTAAATTTAACAACTCATATCAGGAACTTCTGGATTTGTCACAGGAATAGGAATATTCTCTGGAACTTCCTCTGGAATTGGAACACCGAACAACTCACTCTGCGATAAACAGTCTGTCTCACAGGCTATGAGCTGTGGTTCCAACACTGGTCTCAAATGTTTCTGATTCCGCCTAAAGTCTGCTCCTTGTGATTCCACAAGGTATGATCTCAGCTCTAGGCAAATACTTTTCATGACACCAATCCAATCATAACCTTTGGACATTTGCATCCTTACCACTTCTCCTTCTCATAATGGATTGATCGGTTTACTAGTCTTATCATAGTAGGACTTCTGGGTTAAACACTTCTTCAACAGATTGGTTTTCATGGACCTGTTGTTCTTGACACATATAACCAGCAATTGAGTACTGATTGGTAATGTGCTTCTGGCTTGTCTCAAAAGAAGTCTCTGAGCAGGTGAACCAAGATGTCTATCACGAGAAATGTTTCTGAGATTCAAGACATTCTGGAAAACATCACTATTGTCTCATTTTGACTTCTCTAATAAGTGTTTTGCATGTTGAGCTGCACGTTCTGCCAAACCATTTGACTGCAGGTACTCAGGGCTATTTGTGACATGAATAAAGTCCCATTTTTCAGCAAATCTTTTGAACTGTTGGCTTGTAAACTGAGTGCCATTGTCAGAAATAACTTTGTGTGGACTACCATGTACTACAAAATGCCATTTCATCTTAGTAATGACAGCAATGGATGCTAGGTTAGGAAGTAGGTAAATCTTGAACAAATTAGAGTAAGAGTCTACTAACATCAAATAATGTTGACCATTCCACTCAAAATGTTGGTGGCTACTGTCGACCAAGATAGTTCTGGAATATGGTTTAGCTGAAGTGGATCCTTCTGTTGATGTGGCTTACTACTGTTACACACAAAACAAGTGCTCTCTCAATGTCTTGTGACATAGAAGGCCAAAATACTAGCCCTCTTACCCCTCTTTTAGTAGAGTCTGTTCCTGAGTGACCACAATGCAAGATAGTTATGTACTCTTGTTTTTAGGACTTTGGAACAATTACTTTTGGACCTTTCACAGTGATACCCTTGTCAGATAAAATCTCATCTCTGTATGGAAAATAAGGTTGCACTTCTTGAGGTAAACTAGATTCCTTTGACCGCCATCCTTGACTTGATAAAGTGGTTGAGCCTTTGCAAAACTGGATCTGTGGCTGTATGATCTCTCAGCTCAAAAGGATGTGTGGGAGAAAAATTTCTCACTTCCATGACTTCAAAATCAAGGTTCTCATCCTCATGCTGTTCAGTGGTGTTTCTTAAACACAAGAGAGAAATTATACTTTTGCAATCTCAGCATCATACACTGC
Source organism: Protopterus annectens (assembly GCF_019279795.1). Classification (NCBI taxonomy): domain Eukaryota; kingdom Metazoa; phylum Chordata; order Ceratodontiformes; family Protopteridae; genus Protopterus; species Protopterus annectens. The sequence continues at coordinate 583,771,448 of NC_056729.1, read as the reverse complement.
AGTCTAGTTGGAGCTGAATGCATAGGCTTTCTCAAGATAGTGACTAGAGGTTGGTGGTCTGTTTCGATCTGGATAAGTCTACCATAAACATAATCATGGAACTTCAAACACGCAAACACAATTGCCAAAAGTACTTTCTCAATCTGGGTATATTGCATTTCATTTTGGGTAATAGTTCTTGATACACAGGCAATCGATTGATCCTCTTGTAGAATGACTGCACCAAGACCATATTTTGAAGCATCACAGGAAAGGGTAACTGGCTTGTAAATATCATAGTATGTGAGAGTTGGTGGACTAGCAAGTCTCTGTTTGAGGGCATCAAATGCTCTTTGGTGTTGTTCTAATCATGACCAGGATACATCTTTATGTGTCAGTTCTCTGAGTGGTGCTGAAAATTGGCTTAAGTCTGGAATAAACTGGCCTAGGTAGTTAACCATGCCAAGAAAATGTTGCAGGGCTTGAACACTTTCTGGAGCTGGCATCTCAATAATGGCTGTTTGCTATGAAGGGTCTGGTCGTAGGCCTGGACTAGTAAATAAATGACTAAAATAAGTAACTTCTTGTAGCCTGAATTTGCATTTCTGTGGATTGAGTTTAAGATTCACTTGACGTGCCCTTTCCAGATCTTTTTTGAGGTATCTGTCATGCTCAGCTTCACCATTACCTCCTACTAATATGTCATCTACTATAACAACACAACGATACCCAGAAAAAAGTTGCTCCATTGCACTTTGAAAGACTTCAGTTGCAAAAATTATCCCAAATGGCATTCTCAAAAATCTGTACCTGCCAAACAAAGTACTGAAAGTAGTGAGCAATGAGGATTTTTTGTCAAATTTGCCAAAATGAACTCTTTGCAAGACAGAAAAAACTGTGGCATTTGGCATCAAGGCTGCGACTTCTTTGACTTTGCGCATTGGATGACGAGGTCTTTTTAGTGCTTTGTTCGATCTCGTGAATCAATGCATATTCTGATGTTATCTCAGCTTTTTCTGTGAGCTACCACCATGGAAGATACCCACTCATTTGGTTCTGTAACTTGACAAATCACACCTTATCTCACCAAACATATATATATATATATATATATATATATATATATATATATATATATATATATATATATATATATATATATATATATATATATATATATATATATATATATATATATATATATATATATATATATGTGTGTGTGTGTGTGTGTGTGTGTATATATATATATATATATATATATATATATATATATATATATATTTATATATATATATATATGTATATATATATATATATATATATATATATATATATATATATATATATATATATATATATATATATATATATATATATATACATATATATGTTACCAAAAATCACAGAACTTAAAACTTCAAAAACAACAAAAAAGACAGCGGAATCGGACTGGTGAATAAGGCACGGACTAATTTATTACTGTAAGCGCTTTCGGCCAAGACAATGCTTAGCCTTCATCAGACAAAATACATTAAACACAGCACTCCATATATATTTACTCTAACAAGCATAAAATTAGAAACTAATTACCCGATCAGAAAGTCAACTCAATTAAAACCAATTTAAACTCCACCATAATTACCATTCAAAGGTTAAACTGCCTCTTTAAAACAAAAACTAACTATATAAGCGAGATTTAACATCACTGAGGCTCCCCAACTAAACATTCATCTAAGTAGAGCTTTTAGCTTAAGAATACACTTAATTGAAGAAAATCATTCAAACCTGGGGGAATATGTGCAGATGTTCTGATCTGCCAAAACAATTCTTGCTCTTCCAAGTGTAACTGCCAATTTACTGTTGTCCACCAGGTTAAAAATGATATTAGGGGTGGACCTTGGCAGTTACACGTGGAAGAGCAAGAATTGTTTTGGCAGATCAGAAAGAGGCAGTGTTAGAAATGCAAGAATTTAAATTTATTTTCAAATTATTAACTTTATGTGTATTTATAAACATGTTCATTATTTACTTTATTTATAAAGTAGAAGGATGGTTATTAAATTGTGATAAGTTTTTAAGTAGGAAATTATTAGGTTACATATGGATTCTGAAAAAATTATAAAAAAAGAAAAAATTGATTCGGTTTTTAATGTATGCTTGGCATTTTAACCTTTGAATGGTAATTATGGTGGAGTTTAAATTGGTTTTAATTGAGTTGACTTTCTGATTGGGTAATTAGTTTGAAGGCAATGAATATAAACCAATAACCAAATGAAATTGCCTAAACACCACAAAAGGAAGCTCGCAAACCAACAGGATACCAAGATTTATTGAAATTCAACAAGGAAATAACGCTTGTAATCCAAATACGTTTTCGATAAAAATCTTCGTCAGAATCAGTACAAAACACTCACTTAATGCCTGTTCTAGTTATATACCCTGTCTAATTGACATAATTGATTAATTATCAATCAGTGAGGTCTATTACTAACTAACAAGCAATCTTGTATTAAAAAAGCCTAACAAACAGTTCTAAATATCAAATAAGAATTAACTTTCAACATGTTTTAAATAGGATATTCTGTATAATAGGACACATTTACATGTATAAATGTCATTGTGTTGTATACAAGATTAAAAAACAATCTATAAAGTAAACCACAGCTCTAAAACAATAAAAATTATAAAAATTGTATACTCAGAATATCTACAATGTATGCTGCCATCTAATGGTTGTAGTGGGTAAATATACTTAGTGCTCATAACTTAGCTGATCTAAGTTTCAATACTGGTTTAATGGACAAAAAATCATTTAATCCCGGAATTTATTACATTCCAGAACTATTTGCCAGTATAATTCCTTGTATTCCAATTTGTCCTCCCATAAACCACCTCTTATGTCCTTGGGCACAGAGTCCAAAACAAAAAAAGAAAATGTTGCTTGAGGGCAAGAAATCTGATGTCTGTACAATGCATTGTTAGTATTCTGCTTTTTGATTTCGTATAAATGTTCGTATATGCGACATCTGAGTTTCCTTTCTGTTTTGCCCACATAGAAGGAGGTACAGAAGTTACAAGTGGCCAAATACACTATTCCATAGCTGTTACAATGGAAAGTACCCCTACTTGAAAGTGTTTTGTTCCTAGCTTCCCAGAAAATCTCTTTCCTATTGTGTATCCTTGGACATTGTGAACAGAACCCACATTTGTATGTACCCATCCCGCGTGGACATGTGTTTTTAACTTTGGAACCACCATATTCAAAGATTTGCTTGAAATTGGTGTCCTTCCTGTAAATAAATTTCAATGGGGTTTGATTGTTCAATGGTAAGTCTGTAAGTTGGACAAATCTCCCCCATTCCCTTGAAATCAATTCCTTAATAGGTCCTGAATCACCTGTGTAATCAAGTATATAGGCACTATCAGGAGTGGTGGTGTTTTGATTTGTTAGAATATCAGACGGGGGAGGTATATTCTGTCCCAAAATAGGGGCAAATCTTTTATGTCTCTCCTGTACTACCTCTGCTAAAACATCTTCCAATAGAGTCTTGGGATACCCTCTGTCGGCCAACATGTTACACACATTACTGCACTCCTTCAAGAATTCTTGATCATCAGAGGTCATTCTACAGACCCTTACAAGTTGTCCTTTCACTAAGTTCTTCTTTTGGAAGTATGGGTGGGCACTCTTAAAATGGAGGTATGAATTAGAAAAGGTTTTCTTGCGATGAATACTGGAAGAAAAGAACCCTTGTTCCTCCTTTTTAAGTTTAATGTCTAAGTAAATCAATTGTTCAGCATTGATTTCAAAAGTGAAATCCAAAAAATTGGTCGTACCCTTCAAGTAGTCCAGGAATTCAAGAAATCTTTCCTCAGTGTCTGTCCAAAAAATACATATATCATCTAAAAACCTCTTGTACATAGACCAGCATTTAGTAAATGGACTGTCCAAAATAAATTGTTTCTCCCACCAGTTCAAAATAATGTTAGCGTACGTTGGGGCACATTTAGCACCCATGGCAACACCCTTATTCTGTCGGAAAAATTCTCCCTGAAAATACATGAAGTTGTTTTTCAGAATAATTTCCATAAATAAGAGACAATTGGTAAAATCTCCATGAGACAATGTGCCGTTATCAATAATGGCCTGTTCCAACCATAAAAGTCCAATCTCATGTGGGATGGATCCAAATAAGTCCACTATGTCTAAAGTGACAAAAATGAGGTCTGGTGAAAAAAGATGTGGTTTTACACACCTCAAAAAATCCCAAGAATCTTTGAGGACTGCGTCACCAGAATATGACAAGGTCTTAAGTTTGTCCTCCACAAATGTGGCCAAAGGTGTAGTAATAGAACCCTCCGCTGAAACAATCAACCTAAGCAGTGGATCCGTGGGATTTTTGTGGACTTTGGGTATACCGAAAACAGTCGGTACCCGGGGTTGTTGGTTGAACAAAAAATTGAATTGTTCCTTGCTAATGGAACCATCTAATAATAAATCTTGTAACATCAAGTGTATTTTGCTTTTAGCTATATTAACTTCATTAATTGATGCCTTAGAATATTTGTTAGTCTCATGTAAGGAATCCCGCATCTTTGATTCATAAGTAATATTGTCCATAAGGACCGTCCCCCCACCCTTGTCGGGATGCATCACCCTCAAATTGCCATCGTGTTTTAATTCATTTAGCAGTTTTTTCTCCACCTGAGTTAAATTGGAGTTAACGTGTGCCGCAATGGTATTTCTTATCTCTCTTTCCAACAAGTTGCCAAAATTCCTCAATTGAGGATGAAGGGGGGGATTAAAAACACTTTTCCTTTTTAGTGCAGGATTTAAAGGTGTAACTGTCTCATGCCCGTTGAACAATAAATGTAAATTTTGTTTCCTCAGGAATAATTTAAGGTCTATAATAGATCTAGGAATACTGGCTTTCCTATTAAGTACAAATTTAAATCCTTTAGAAAAGAGCTGAAAATGTTCTGGCTGTACCTCAATGTTACTGTAATTAAAAATCTTGTAGTTGTGTAACTCTAAAATATTGTCCTCCCGGGTAATAATATGACTACCATTTATCTCTTGTTGTAACCCCTCTGGTTGTAGTAATTCTGGTTCTGATTGCGGATCCGGTTGGATCGGCGAAGAGGGGGTCCCTGGTCTAAAGGGCACTCATCATCTTGGAAGGGAATATCTGTAAAATCACCTCTTTTTTCCTGATCAAAAGTGTATGATTGATAACGACTTTGTCCCTACTAATCTTAGGATCTCGTGACCTGGAAAAGGGCTGGGTTTTGGGTATGCTACTTGGTCCCTATATTCTTTGAGGTCCCTTGCTAACTTACCCGTTTCCTGTCCATGTTAGTGTTACAGTCTGAATCAATTTGTAAAAAATATTAAAATACTGTTGCTTTTCTTTTTCTACTTGGAATAAGAGATCATTAACTATCTGGTCATTAATAGTCTCCATGTCTTTCAAAATGCCTGCCATCACCTTCCCATTTTCTTTTATAATTGCTCTAATAACTTCAAAACCACATTTATCAAATATCTTGATTAATTGTAGGTGAAAATCAGACCCTTCTTCAACCTTGTTAGGAAACTTAGAAAGCCTTAAGCCTTTAGGTACAACTTGCTTATTAAGGCATTCTTTAAGATAGTTACAATCAATTTCCAATCTTTTATATTTGTCAAGAAAAAAATGTAAATCATCAAGACTTTGCCTGTAAGTTTTAACAGCATTAGTCTTATTATTAGAATAACGCTTTGAATGTCATAATTTTTCTTTAAAAACCTTGAAAATCAAGGTTTGGTAGCTTTTGATTAAAGTCACCTTGGTTAAAAACCTCCGTAGAGCCTTCTGCTGGAACCGCAAGTGATTTGCCATTGCTGTCTGCTAGTGAATTGTCAGTACGCAAAAGTCATGGAAAATCAGCGAAGGATTGACTCCTAGGTAAAACGGAACCACTAGCTTCTTTAAGTAAACAAGTGTTGAGGCAGGAATCCCGCTGACCTGTACCTCGAGATGGTAAATCCTTTTGTGAAGCTGTCCTCCGTTCAGAGGACACACCAACCAGAGAATGACACACTGGAGTGAGAAGCTCTACCAACTGTGAAAGCTGCCCGATAACTTTTCTCAGCTCACCTCTTGTGTCAAAACGAGACTCCAAATCAGATGCTGCTTCCGTGGTGTCAGCCATCGCAACCAAAGCAACAACCAAGCAAAACAGATGAAGGCAATGAATATAAACTAATAACCAAGAATTGCCTAAACACCACAAAGGAAGCTCGCAAACCAACAGGATACCAAGATTTATTGAAATTCAACAAGGAAATAGCTTGTAATCCAAATCGTTTCGATAAAAATCTTGTCAGAATCAGTACAAAACACTCACTTAATGCCTGTTCTAGTTATATACCCTGTCTAATTGACATAATTGATTAATTATCAATCAGTGAGGTCTATTACTAACTAACAAGCAATCTTGCATTAAAAAAGCCTAACAAACAGTTCTAAATATCAAATAAGAATTAACTTTCAACATGTTTTAAATAGGATATTCTGTATAATAGGACACATTTACATGTATAAATGTCATTGTGTTGTATACAAGATTAAAAACAATCTATAAAGTAAACCACAGCTCTAAAACAATAAAAATTATAAAAATTGTATACTCAGAATATCTACAATGTATGCTGCCATCTAATGGTTGTAGTGGGTAAATATACTTAGTGCTCATAACTTAGCTGATCTAAGTTTCAATACTGGTTTAATGGACAAAAAATCATTTAATCCCAGGAATTAATTACACAAATGTGGGTTCTGTTCACAATGTCCAAGGATACACAATAGGAAAGAGATTTTCTTGGAAGCTAGGAACAAAACACTTTCAAGTAGGGGTACTTTCCATTGTAACAGCTATGGAATAGTGTATTTGGCCACTTGTAACTTCTGTACCTCCTTCTATGTGGGCAAAACAGAAAGGAAACTCAGATGTCGCATATACGAACATTTATACGAAATCAAAAAGCAGAATACTAACAATGCATTGTACAGACATCAGATTTCTTGCCCTCAAGCAACATTTTCTTTTTTTGTTTTGGACTCTGTGCCCAAGGACATAAGAGGTGGTTTATGGGAGGACAAATTGGAATACAAGGAATTATACTGGCAAATAGTTCTGGAATGTAATAAATTCCCGGGATTAAATGATTTTTTGTCCATTAAACCAGTATTGAAACTTAGATCAGCTAAGTTATGAGCACTAAGTATATTTACCCACTACAACCATTAGATGGCAGCATACATTGTAGATATTCTGGTATACAATTTTATAATTTTATTGTTTTAGAGCTGTGGTTTACTTTATAGATTGTTTTAATCTTGTATACAACACAATGACATTTATACATGTAAATGTGTCCTATTATACAGAATATCCTATTTAAAACATGTTGAAAGTTAATTCTTATTTGATATTTAGAACTGTTTGTTAGGCTTTTTTAATACAAGATTGCTTGTTAGTTAGTAATAGACCTCACTGATTGATAATTAATCAATTATGTCAATTAGACAGGGTATATAACTAGAACAGGCATTAAGTGAGTGTTTTGTACTGATTCTGACGAGATTTTATCAACGATTTG
>NC_056729.1:583656321-583761321 GCF_019279795.1 Protopterus annectens | reverse complement strand
AAATGCAGGACATGCACTAGAACCTTGGGTCATGACTCTTATAATAAGAAACCCAGATAACCCACTGAGCAAGTTTACAATCATGCACATGCACAGGCTAGAGATATCATAGATCGTGTATTTTGTCTGCTCAAATCATGCTTCCACTATATGGATACATCTGGAGGTGCCCTGCAATACGGTCCCACCACTTCTGGCAAAAAACTTACTGGCTGTGCCATCTTACATAATATTACATTTAGAAAACTGTTGCAGTAGGGTAACCCAGGACAGGGACCACAATCCCCAACACCACAACTTGGGCCAGCCTTCACAGATGAGGAGTCAGATGAGGAACCCGCAAATGAGGATGATCAGGGTAGATGGAAGCATGCACAACATACCATGGCACTAGCTATGAGGCAGAAAATTGCTCAAACACTCCACCACCTAATTAAAATAAGAGCTAAACAGATACAAACAGTAGCAGTGGTGCATATAAACAGTCCAGGCTTTGCTTACCCGTGCAATGGCTGGCTACTGTGAGCATCGTACATAAGCAACCCTAGGCTAGGACATTCTCAGCAGCAGTAAGAAAGGTGAGGGAATAGCCTGTATTGAACAGATACTACAGAATATAAACAGAAATGTGCATTAAGTAAACTGATTATCTATACAGGTATGTTGTGAGAATTATTGATATATGCAGCAAAAACAGGCACCAACTATGATGCAGTCAAATGCAACACAAGTCTTACTTTCATATGCATTTTATGGTCACACTGTCCATCAGGCATAGCCAGACCCATGCAAATAAAACCCAGAGGGGGTAGGTCAATGTCAGCACCATCTGCACAGGTACATGATCACGATATCTATACAACCTTATCTGTACAGAGCAAAATCAAATAAATCAAGACTCAAATGAAAAATTGCAGTCGTACAATACAGAGAAAACTTATTTGCCTAAAACATGCATTGTTTTCTCACTATGTGCATTGGACATAAGCAGCCCAAGTCAAATGCCCCAGCTGGGAATAGGACAATCTCAGCATCACCTGCACAGGGGGCAGAGCAAGCTGAAATGCATAACTACTACTACTGCCAGCAATAATAATAATAATAATAATAATAATAATAATAATAATAATAATAATAGTACTGAAGTTAGACTATACAAAAGTGAAAATTGTTATGTATGCCAAACCAAACATGACCTTTGACTAAACAAGCATTAGCTGGCCACTCTGTGCATCAGACAAATGCAACCTTAACTCACAGAATGTACAAAGGGCAGGGGGCATTCATCTTCATTCCACAGTGTGTGTGTTGAGCTGTGTTCCAGGAGGTAAAGCCTGACACAGACAAATTTTGAGTGTGTGTAAAAGATAAGATCAAAACAATTATGTACCCTTAGTGCCAGTATCACCAGATGTAATGAAGTCCATTTTGAAGTGTGTGTGTGTGTGTGTGTGTGTGTGTGTGTGTGTGTGTGTGTGTGTGTCCTGTCATAGTCAAACGTGAGGTATACTGTGTGTGCAGGTACATATCTACAGATTCTATGCCAGCATTATGCCATGGCACCCTGGACAGGTGTGAGCAGTGCATAGTAGAGGATCAAGCTGATCATGGACACCCCCAACCACATGAACTACCTCTGCTAGGAGTTGAACTGCTAGTTCAATAAACTTGGGGAGAAGTCAGAGAGCTACTTGAATGTGAGTGATGCTTGCTGAATGAGCTGTCATTATGACTACATCCACAAACATGAAGGCATGACTGACCACATCTGGGTGTGGACACATCCACCAACAATGCAGCAGTAGAAGTATGACTACCATAGAAGTTGGATCTGGCACATCCAAGGACATATCATCTGATGATGTAAAAGTAGACTGTATATTGCCCCTCCTGAAGCAGATGATCCAGAACAGACACTGCATGGTCCATTATGTCATTCATCCTGTCCAAGGAATCACACAGATCATTCATGCAGTCTCATTCTTCAGATTGCACAACATGCAGTAGTCTAACTATCTCTTCCAAGGCCCTGGTGGAACATGACTGTACCTCTATGACAGTTTGTGCATACATTGGCAGGCAAATACTGACACACCAACATCAGGCAGAAGAGGGCAAGCATACCTTCACCTTTACCAACATCCTTGTATGATACATCACTCTTACAAAGGCTAGGGAGAGATTCCATCAGTTCTTCAACTAGAATGACCACACTACCCAGGTGAACTGTGTCTACATCAACCTGTCCCCTCTTGGATGGTCCTGTGTCATGGGCATTTTTTTTTTTATTTTATTTTTAACATCTGTTGACCATGAAAGTCTATAATGTGTATGTGCAGGTAACTCTGGAAATTTCCACTACTCTCACCTATGGCATACCTGTGACCTGAACCTATGGTTTTCTAGTGGAGACTACTCACAAGGACATCTAGTGGGAAATGCAGGGCATGCTCTTGAACCTTGGGTCATGACTCTTATAATAAGAAACCCACATAACCCCACTGAGCAAGTTTATAATCATGCACATGCACAGACTAGAGATATCATAGATTGTGTATTTTGTCTGCTCAAATCATGCTTCCACTATCTGGATACATCTGGAGGTGCCCTGCAATATGATCCCACCACCTCTGCCAAACAACTGACTGGCTGTGCCATCTTACATAATATTACATTTAGAAAACAGTTGCAGTAGGGTAACCCAGGACAGGGACCACAATTCACAACACCACAACTAAGGCCAGCCTTCACAGATGAGGAGTCAGATGAGGAACCCGCAAATGAGGATGATCAGGGTAGACGGAAACATGCACAACGTACCATGGCACTGGTTCCGAGGCAGCAAATTGCTGAAACACTCCACCACCTAATTAAAATAAGAGCTAAACAGATACAAACAGTAGCAGTGTTGCATATAAACAGTCCAGGCTTTGCTTGCCCATGCAATGGCAGGCTACTCTGAGCAACGTACATAAGCAACCCTAGGCTAGGACATTCTCAGCAGCAGTAAGAAATGTGAGGGAATAGCCTGTATTGAACAGATACTACAGAATATAAACAGAAATGTGCATTAAGTAAACTGATTATCTATATAGGTATGTTGTGAGAATTATTGATATATGCAGCAGAAACAAGCACCAACTATGATGCAGTCAAATGTAACACGTCTTACATTCATATGCATTTTATGGCCACACTGTCCATCAGGCATAGCCAGACCCATGCAAATAAAACCCAGAGGGGGTAGGTCAATGTCAGCACCATCTGCACAGGTACATGATCACGATATCTATACAACCTTATCTGTACAGATCAAAATCAAATAAATCAAAACTCAAATGAAAAATTGCACTCATACAATACAGAGAAAACTTATTTGCCTAAAACATGCATTGTTTTCTCACTATGTGCATTGGACATAAGCAGCCCAACTCAAATGCTCCAGCTGGGATCAGGACAATCTCAGTATCACCTGCACAAGGGGCACAGCAAGCTGAAATACATAACTACTACTACTGCTAATAATAATAATAGTAATAATATTAATAGTACTGAAGTTAAACAGACTATACAAAAGTGAAAATTGTTATGTATGCCAAACCAAACATGACCTTTGACTAAACAAGCATTAATTGGCCACTCTGTGCATCAGACAAATGCAACCTTAACTCACAGAATGTACAAAGGGCAGGGGGCATTCACCTTCATTCCACAGTGTGTGTGCTGAGGTGTGTTACAGGAGATAAAGCCTGACACAGACGAATTTTGAGTGTGTGTAAAAAACAATTATGTACCCTCAGTGCCAGTATCACCGGATGTAATGTGTGTGTGTGTGTGTGTGTGTGTGTGTGTGTGTGTGTGTGTGTGTGTGTGTGTGTGTGTGTGTGTGTGTGTGTGTGTGTGTGTGTGTGTGTGTGTGTGTGTGTGTGTGTGTGTGTGTGTGTGTGTGTCCTGTCATAGTCAAATGTGAGGTATACTGTGTATGCAGGTACACGCCTATAGATTTTATGCCAGCATTATGCTGTGGCATCCTGGGACAGGTGTGAGCAGTGCATAGTACAGGATCAAGCTGATCATGGACACCCCCAACCACATGAACTACCACTGCTAGGAGTTGCACTGCTATTTCCATAAACTTGGGGAGAAGTCAAAGAGCTGCTTGAATGTAAGTGATGCTTGCTGGATGAGCTGTCATTATGACTACATCCACAACCATGAATGCATGGCTGCCCACATCTGGGTGTGGACACATCCACCAGCAATGCAGCAGTAGAAGTGTGACCACCATAGAAGTTGGATCTGGCAAATCCAAGGACATATCATCTGACATCTGATGATGTAAAAGTAGACTGTATATTTCCCCTCCTGAAGCAGATGATCCAGAACAGACACTGCATGGTCCATTATGTCATTCATCCTGTCCAAGGAATCACACAGATCATTCATGCAGTCTCATTCTTCAGATTGCACAACATGCAATAGTCTAATTATCTCTTCCAAGACCCTGGTGGAACTTGACTGTACCTCTATGACAACTTGTGCATACATTGGGAGGCAAATACTGACACATCAACATCAGGCAGAAGAGGACAAGCATACCTTCACTGAGCACCTTTACCAACATCCTTGTATGATACAGCACTCTTACAAAGGCTAGGGAGAGATTCCATCAGTTCTTCAGCTGGAATGACCACACTACCTAGGTCAACTGTGTCTATATCAGCCTGTCCCCTCTTGGATGGTTCTGTGTCATGGGCATTTTTTTATTTTATTTTTAACATTTGTTGACCATGAAAGTCCAACTGGGGCAGAGCCTATTTTCAACTGAAGCCCAGGAAGAAATGTTCTACACACATCTATGGAATGTGGGAGGAAACTGGAGTACCCAGAGGAAACCCATGCGAACACAGGGATGACATTCAGACTCTGCACAGAAGGCACCCCAGCTGAGAATCGAACCAGAGAACATCTTGCTGTGAGGCAACATTAAGCGCTGCACCACTGCACCACCGATTATGCATAAGCATAATGACTGTGTCAAACATTACTAGACTGTGCCTGTTCATCATCACCATCATTGTCAGGTGGAGGGAGGTCCACTAGAGTGAGGTCCATCATACAGATGCCAGACAATACCTCACCAAGAAATATACCAAGAAAACAGAAAAACAAAAGAAATAGAAACTTGACTAACACATAAATAAATAACTTATGTATAAATAAATTAACCATGCATGAACATGCAAGTAATCATGTCTGTAATATAATCATGAGAGTTATACATATAACAAAAAGGTATGCCCATACTATATGCATGCCAGATGTCCCTAGACATACAAATTTCAGTTTACTGGGGTATCATAAGCATATAGTTTAGTCCAAATTAATAGACATTCTAAATGAGTACCTAAATTGTATAGTTGGATGGCATGCCTGGAGCATCACTAGTGCAAATCCCCTGGTTGTCCTCTGCCTCTGTGCCCCAGCATCCATTGGAGCTGCCTGGATCCCATACAGCCAACAGGAATTCATTAGTCTCAATGACTAAATGAATGAAAATCATGGCAGAAATTAGGAGATGTTGCTCCCAGCAGGATAAAAACACTCTCATGAAATTTTGAGGTAAAGTTGCCCTCCTGGGTCAAGCACAACCAAAGGCACTCTTTAGCTATGTCCACAACCTCAAAGGCAACACACAATTGTGTGCAGAATTCATTGTGCATGGGGCCATTTATAGTGAGCCATAAAATATAGCAAAAATACTGGCCAACAAATTCAGCTCCAAATTAACCCTCTGTCACTCTCAACCTTCCCTCAGGAAATACTATCAAATACAACTCCCCTTACTATCACTAGGGAACAGATCCATATATCTCTCTCTAAGGCCAAGAACACTGCAGCAATAAGCCTAAATATCCCAGAATGCCTTCTAAACAGAATGAAACATGATCTATCAGGCCCACTGGTATTGCTATTTAACTGTAACTTCCAAACAGGCTTTATGTCTCATGAATGGAGAACAGCAACTGTAATCCCTCAGCAAAAAGATGTGCCATCTATAGTCCCTGGAAACCACAGACCAATAAATATCACTAGTCTCAAATGCAAAGCCATGAAATAAACTTTAATGGAAATTATCAATAATGACATAAGAAATCTCCAGACATTGGAGCCAACCCAGTTCGGTTTCATCAAGGGCAGGTCATGCCTACTCAACCTGGTGGATTTCTTTGAAAAGGTCACCAAAGCAATGTATGAGGTCAAAACCATTCACACTGCCTACCCTGACTTGACCAAGGCATTTGACACAAGACCCCACTCAAGCTTTGTAGACAAACTCAAGAGGTCACATATAAACCCATATGTCACCTGTTGTATAGCCATGTGGCTCACAGACAGAACTCAGAAAGTTAGAAGTAGGGAGTCCACCTCTACAAAAAGTAGAGTTCTTCAGGGATCAGTCCTTGAACTGCTTCTTTTTGGAATTTATTTCTCTGAAATCAAGGTCAATGTCAATGGTGTGTATCTAATGCATTTTGCAGATGACTGCAAATTAGGGGCTGTCATAGAATCACCCACTGACACAAATGTTCTTCAGGAAGAATTGACATAGACAAATAAGTGTGTCACGGACAAAAGCTAAATGCCAAGAAATGCAAACTAGTATCCTTTGGGAAGTCATCCACCCCTGGTAACCATCATATAGACAACAAATACCTAAGATCTGACCCAGTAGTCAGAGACTTGGAGACACACACAGACTGTCATCTAGCCTTTGACAATCACTTGTCTACAGCAATGAGGTATGACATCCAGGTTAAAGGAAGCCATCATTCCAGTGTATTTGGAATTCATCAGACCTATCCTTGAGTATGGTGCACCCTTTGGTATGTTCACAGAGTTTTCTCACTAAAAGAATAAAATATATGTCCTGTGCAGACCACTTCAAGTCTCTATTCCTGCATTCTGTCTCCTACAGTCTGTTGAGGTGAGATGTATGCCTGGCATAAAAGGCACTGTCAGACCCCACACTGATGGACCTCATGTATATCCACAAAGCAAACAGCACCAGACTTACCCATTCTAAAGACTTAAACCTTGCCTGTGGTATAAATAGGACCCACTGGTGAGACAGGCATGAATCCCAAAAACTACCCCTTCTCTGGAACAGGCTGTCCCTCCATTTGAAGAAGAGTTCTTCTCTAACCCAATTCAAGTGAATGAAGAACAGGAAATTCATTCCTGGTTTGGCACCTATGTCTCTAATGGACATAGATAACCTGTAACTGTTTCATCTCCCAAGCCCTGCTTGCATTTAACAAGGGTATGAAAACTTGTCAGACATTTGAGATGCATGGCTAGGCTTAAAAAGATCCTTGCAGTCATTAACCTGGTAAACACCTATGAATCTATGAACCTATATGCAACTACTAGGAAGATAGAACAGCATGTGCAGAGAACAGTTCGTTAATGTAACTACAACCCACAGAACTTCTACAATTTCGGCACATGTCTAAACATTTACTTTGTTACCCAACCCTCCAGTGAAATACAAACCAGAGATAACTGCAATAACAAAAGATTGTTATTTCAAAAACACTCAACACAGCACTCAGTACAAATTAGTTATCAACATATAACCAGGAAGCCATAGTTGTATGGAAGATTACATGCCTTGAAAGATTTCAGACAGTTATCCTAAGTATTTCAAACTGACAGCTTGTTGTTAGCATTGTCTTTTTTTGTTTATATGATAGCACTTAGGAAACCAAGCAGTCTTCCCTTGCATGATGGAAGTTTCATAGCACCATGTCTTGCTTATATAGTGTAGAGTCCGCATGTTGAATATGTTAATTAGTTCTCAATTCATTATCATTCCTGAATAATTTAATGTGCTGTATTTTCTTGGTAGACAAATATGGTAATAGTTCCTGCACGATGATGTGCAAATGCCTAAGCAGTACAAGAGCAGGTATTAAGACTTTTGGTTAGGTAATGCCTTGCAAATGTGACTCATTAGTAGTGTTGGTTCTTCAATTACTTGTTTAGCAGCCCTGCTATGAGAATTACCATTGCAGGGGGTGTGTCAGAGAAAAAAAGGCTTACTGAGAAGGTTTAATTTATAGTTACCTTGTTAAGAGTGAACCCTGATACACGTTTGTTAACATTTTGTAAAAAGATGAGGTCAGTTTGCAGGTGTAGAATGAAGATTGCTCACAAAGTAACTGTAGCATACAGCATATGTACTTATGGAAAACTATAGCCCATTCATTGTACAAAGTTAATACAAGGAAGTAATGCACAATGACTGCTAAAAACACTTGCCTTGCAGACATTTCTTTGTAGCCTTCCATTCTTTACCATCCTCACTTATGCTATGCTCATAGTCACACAATTGCACTGTAACAGGAACAAACTTACACTAGTCTAATAGCTTGTGTATAGTGCAGACTAAATGTGAATCTCAGAAGAACAATTCTAGACACAAGTGCTTCACATTCTTCTTTTGTATCAAAATGTTTGGGTGATGCAACATGGTCATTATCTTATTGCAATGACATGGATGCAGTGTTGAAGTCAGTGATGCAACAAGGTCATTATCTCATTGCAATGACATGGATGCAATGTTGAAATTAGTGATGGAACATGGTCATTATCTCATTGCAATGACATAGATGTGTTGAAATCAGTGATGCAACATGGTCATTATCTCATTGCAATGATATGGATGCAGTGTTGAAGTCAGTGATGCAACATGATCATTATCTCATTGCAATGACATAGATGCAATGTTGAAGTCAGTGATGCAACATGGTCATTATCTCATTGCAATGACAGACATGCAGTGTTGAAGTCTGTGATGCAGCATAGTCACTATCTCAATGTAATGACATAGATGCAGTGTTGACGTCTTATGAAGGTGCCATCTATGTGAAAGTAGGGTTAATAACTTTGCACATTTTACAAGTGTAAAATCACGTAATTGTTAACTCATAACAATAATTTATGAATAACCTTTTCTTTGGCATCATCTTTTGCACGATGGCTGACATTGCACATCAGTGATCATCAGTGGTAGGCTGCAGGGAATAGCATTTCACATTCAATGGAAAAAACTCAAAATGTAATTTCTACTGCATAGACTTGGTCATCACTTGTACAAATGAGGTTCTGAATCTACTTTATTGATCATTTACATTTTTGTGGCATAATATGAGTGATCTTGTTGTTCCTTCCTTTAAAGTGAACTACACATGCAATGTTTAATGTTAACGTTGCAATGTAATTATGTGCTATGGTTGTTAAACATGATAATGTCACTTTTGTTACCTGCATTGCTCACACCAATATCTATCTATATATAGCAATAACACACTTCTTTGCGTATGCTGTGAGATAAATAGCACATGGCAAGCCTATGACAAAATGAAAATAGCAAGACAATGAATGAGTGAAACATGAAGAGCACAGCAACACAGCTTTCAAAACATGTTGAACATTGCTTTAGTGGCATAAGTTTTATAATGATTCCAAGTGTACATAACACCTGTATATGCTGAACAGAACTTCACCTCCTGTACATGCTGTATGGCCCTTTCCTCATTTGTTATTGCATAAAATCATAACACTCACATTTGAAACAACAGCGTATCACAGACATGGTCCACAATTGTATTGTTTGTTATTCTTTACATGAAACTTGACATGAAGTACTATTACTACTCAGGAATAACTGTAAAGAAGTGGCAATTGATACCATATGGCAAAAACCCAGAAAATAATCATTCATGCATTAAATTAGCTACTGGCCACACAAATAAGCTTGGCATTGGCATATATCACTATGCATACACTGAGACATTTTACTATGGTGTACACTATCCTCAAGATAGAAGAACATGGATCACAGACAGCATGGTGTATCAGAGCTAGCCACTATATGGTGAAAAATATGGATCTAGTTGATTCAGTCGTATTGAGTAATGCTGTCAAATGAGCATGGGTATTTGCAGTGATAAGTGGGTTAAGGACCCAGCCTACTCCAACACCAAGGACCCATGCTAATGGTGAGAGGGGTATAAGTACCCCTATTGGTCAGTGTGTACCCCATAAAGCCCAGCAGACTAGGGTCAATAAGTTACTGGTTGGCCAGTGTCCAGTTTCCCAGCTTGGGTTACCTACAACAGCTCTGAGTGAAT
Organism: Protopterus annectens; assembly: GCF_019279795.1. Lineage (NCBI taxonomy): Eukaryota > Metazoa > Chordata > Ceratodontiformes > Protopteridae > Protopterus > Protopterus annectens. The sequence goes on along the minus strand of NC_056729.1, from coordinate 583,751,122 downwards.
GAAGGACATATAACCAGTTAGCCTGCCAAACAGGAAGTAAGAATTGCTACATTCAATGTAGGTTCGCTGACAGGATGCAGAGTGTAAAAGGATTGCAGGTGGATAAGGATGAAGCTGGACATCCTATATATTCAGGAGACAAGATAGAAGGGCAGTGCAACAAAGCCACTTGGCCTGAGTTCCAGAATCCACTAAGAAGGCCAGACTAAAAATGGTGTGGGAATTGTGGTGAGGGAGAGGCTTCAGAAGACAGTGAGGTATGTCATCAGAATTAATGACAGACTCATAACAGTCAGACTCCAGTGTAAGTATAGGGCAGTATTCATAATCTGAGGCTATGTCCCATAACAGGGTTGTGAAGGAGAAGAAAAGAGTACATTCAGATAGCAGCACCTACTAAATAAAGCAGGACAACATGAATTAGTGTTGATAATGGGTGGCCTGAATGTGTATATCAGGATGTACAGAAGATATGAGGACTGCCTGGGTCTATATGGGTGTGGCAATAGGAACAAAGAAAAAAAGACTAGAATAGACATCTATCTGAGAAATGGCTTGACAGTGGTCAACACATGGTTCAGCAAGAAAGGCAGTCTCAAGATCACATATAACTCAGATTGACTTCCTCCTAGTAAGGAAAAAGCACTGAGATAAAATCAGTGATTGCAAAGTAATCCACAGTGAAACAGTTGACCCACATTATAAACCACTGCTTCCCACAATCACCTGCAAACAGTGGTTAAAGAAGGCTCTAAGGTTAACAGAGACTAGTCTGAAAACCTGGAAATTGACTGAAGAGAAAGCACAGGAGTTCAAGGAATTACTCAGGGTTCTAGCACTGCAGGAAGAAGAGGAAATATTTGGAGTTGGAAAAGAATGGCAGCACCTCAAAATAGCATGTGTGAGGACTATAAATAAGGTATGAGGCCAAGCCAGGTAAAATAAAGGAATTTAAGAAAGCTGGTGGTGGAATTCAGAAGTACAGGAACACATCAAAAGAAATAAGAAGTGCAGGAAAAGGTGGGAGATAGAAAAGATGAACCAAGCTAGGAAGGAATAATGGTTAACTAACAAAGAGGCTAAGAGAGGAGTTGCAGTAGCAAAGAACAAGGCATCAAAGGCACAGCTTCTCAAAAGTGACTCAGTAGATGGCACAAAGAATCTCTATCAGTTTGCAAGGCAAAGACAGAAAGACAAAGAAGATAGTCAGACACCCCTCATAATGGATGCCAGCAAAAACCTGCTCACCAGTCCAGAGGGCAACAAAGGCAGATGGAAGGAGTACTTCTGCATGAAGAAAATCCTCACAGAATCTGTACTGCCCCAGACACAGCCTACAATAAAAGAAGAGGAAGACCCCACCCAAGAAAAAGTAAAAACAGCACTAAGTCAGTGAAGCAGCAGGCTGAGATGAGGTCACATCAATGTAATAAATATGTTGGGTAAGATAGGAGATAAATGGCTCCTGAAGGTACTGAAGGCAGTATGGAAAGAAAGGTATATCCAAGATGACTGCAAAATAAGCATGCTAGTACCAGTATTGAAGAACAAAGGGGACGTTCACAACTCTAAGCAATACTGAAGTATCAAACTCCAGTCGCTTTGCATGAAAGTTTTGGAGAGGGTGATTGATAAGTGAATATACAGAACAGAAGAAAGTAAGAAGGGAGACGAGCAGTTCAGATAAAGATTAGAATGCAGCATGACTGGCCAGATGTTTGCTGTGAGACAGATAATTGTGAAGAAGGTATAGATGAGTAAAGAGTTCAACTGGGCATTCCTAGACTTGGAAAAATCATATGCCAGGGTACCAATAAAGCTGATTTGAGCAGTCTTGTAGTGGTTTGATGTCCCACAAGCATTGCTAGAATTAGGGCAGGCTATGTACAAGGACCCAATGACTCAAGTACAAACAGTGTTTGGTCTCACCAACATGCTCCCTGTGGGAGTGGGTGTGCATCAGTGTTCAGTTCTGAGAACATTTCAGTTCATACTGGTGATGGATTACAGTAGCAAACAGGTTGGATTTAACAGTTCAACAAAGCTGTTGTATGCAGATGATGTGGCATTACAGACAGATTATAAGGAAGAACTTCAGCAATGGATCGGGGAATGGAATGCAAATCAAAAGGCCCATGGGATGAAACTGAGTATAGATAAGACAGGTGTAATAGCAGCAAATGGGGGAATCAGAAGAAGCTGGGAATTGAGACAGAAGGAAAAATAGTGGAACAGGTTAACAACTTCAAGTATCCAGGAGGGGCGGTTGAGGAGAAGGGAAGTCTGAATGAGAAGGTCAAAGGTAGAACTGGAAGGGCTGTAGCTGACAGGCACAGAGTGTCAGATTTATTGTATGGCAGAATAATGCCAAAGAAGCTGAAAAAATAAGGTGTATGAAACAGTGGGGCGACCAGTAATACTCTATGGTAGAGAAACCTTGGCAGTAAAGGCAGAGCAGTTGAGTGCTGGAGGCAGATGGTAGTATGCCTCCTCTGGTACAGATGAAGAAATGAATTTATGAGAGCAGAAGCCAAAGTAGCTCCAATTGCAAAGAATGTCAAAGAGAACAGATTACAGTGGTTCGGGCATATCTGCAGAAAGGTAGAAAGGCATTAAGACAAGCTGGTGAAGAAGATATTGGACAAACAGGAAGAAGGCAAAAGGAAATAAGGGCATCCAACAAACAAGTGGATGGTTTGTGTGAGAAAAGTCCTGTGACAGTCATGCATGGGTGTTGAAGAAGGTAGGAGAGTGGAATTAAATCAAGAGACATAGCAACAGTTGATAAAATAACCCAACCCCATGTAGAAAGCAGGAAAAAGGGAATTGGTGATGAGGATGAGGATGAAACATTTACCCACAGAGAAACATATATATCCAAGATCATTACTACAGTCTCTCAATGTACACCCTTGGAATCCCAGTTTCCTTGTAGTATTAACAGTTAATACGCAGAATTCAGAATCTCATGTACCTTTTTCTCATGAGTTTGATTGCAAGGTGGTATCACTCACCATCAGCAGTGTTTTATGTGCCAGCAAGGCACTGTTTACTACTTACAAAATGTACATAAGGCCGCACAGAACAAAACAACAACTCAAAGCGTATGTACTATTTGTGTGTGACACTGTTCATGTTGTGAATGCTAGATTTGCTGTGAAACATGAATACGAACTTATCTTTATACATGGCCAACTCTTACTTTCATGCTTACTGAACATTACCAAATTACTACACAAATTCAATTTTAGCCTATTCCTGTGCTTTCTGTCACACAAATCTGGTTGTGTAGTAAGTCCATCATTGTACACAAGCAGGTGCATGCAGTATTTGAACTGGGTGCTGGTTCACTGCCAATTTTCCAGAAATTTTTTGAAAGACATGGCAGGTGATGGTGAAGATAGTGTTCCATTTAGAGAAGAGAGGATACATCAAAAAGAGTCAAAATTTTTTATAAGACTCCTTGTTAAATAATCCAAACCACTGGATAGAATCAAGGACAAACAATATCCACTCTTTATTGGCACAAAGGAAAGAACTTTCTTGTTTAACGCTCCACAAACAAAAATACATTTTCATCCGAGCACCTCCCAGACTTCATCAGAAAATACAGAGCAATAAAAACAGCATCATTTAAATAGATGTCAACCCTCTAGATAATAAGATCCCAATCAGTACCTTGAAGAATACCCATGATTTTGATAATACCAATCAGGTTAACGAGTTTGTTCCCCCACACAGGTCTGAAATAAATAAACTGTGCAACAGAAGGAGGAAGCTACTACATGATAGAGCAAAATCCCTAATAGGGAAGGCATCTCTGATCAGTACTAGCAAAAAATTACGATCCCTCATAAAATCCTCCAAGGCCAGCTTTGAGAGAAAAATTGCACAGGACACCAAAGACAATCATAAGGCTTTTTTCAGTTATGTTAGAAACCTGAGATGCAACTCCCAGACTTGTTCTGAGTTGATTCTAAACGACAAAAAATACACTGAACCCACAGACATCGCCAATATCCTGGCAGACAGGTTCAGTGCAAACTTCTCCACCCCCCCCCCAAAAGAGCAAGTATTTATCCCAGCAGAGGGCTGCCTCCCAAACATCTCTGATGCTCAGGTGAAGGCTGCCCTCTCCAAAGCAAAAAACACTGCTTCCATGGGACCAGATGGCGTCCCAGGTTGCATCCTAAATGAACTCCAAGAGGAACTAATCCCTCAAATAAAACAGCTATACAATCTCAGCCTCACTACAGGATATGTGCCCACAGAATGGCGTACAGCAACAGTGGTCCCACTCCACAAAGGTGGAGTCTCTACGGACCCTGGAAACTATCGCCCCATAAGCCTGACTAGCTTAGTCTGCAAGGCTATGGAGAGGATCATCATGGAGCTCATAAACAAAGACATTGGGGACCTACAGACACTAGATCCTACCCAGTTCGGCTTTGTCAAGGGCAGATCCTGCCTTTTGAACCTGGTTGACTTCTTCAAAACAGTCACCAAAGCCATAGATGAAGGGAAGGTAGTCCACACAGCCTATCTGGACCTTGCAAAGACATTTGACACAATACCCCACTTGGGCATCATAGATAAGCTATCCAGCTTAAATATAAACCCCTATGTCACAAGATGGGTGCAAACTGGCTCAAAGACAGAACCCACAGAGTGAGAGTTGCTGGAGCCATGTCAGACTCAAAACCGGTCACAAGTGGCGTCCCACAGGGTTCTGTCTTGGGACCACTCTTGTTCGGTATATACTTTTCCGAGGTACAGGCAAACATGGGAGGACTATGGCTCACCAAGTTCACAGATGACTGCAAACTGGGCGCCATAATCAACTCTCCAGCTGACACAAACATCCTTCAAAAAGGTCTCACAGAGACAGATAACTGATGCCAGCACCATGGTTTAAAGCTAAATGCCAAAAAATGTATAGTCATACCCTTTGGCAAAAACAATGTGCCCACAAATTACCACATAGGCAGAAACCCATTAAGTACAGAGAAAGTTATTAGGGACCTGGGGACCCAAGTTGATAGCAATCTCTCCTTTGAAAACCACATTGCCAAAGTGGTTAGAAAGAACTTCTACATAGCCCACCTCATCACGAAGGGTTTCACATCTAGATCAAGAGAGGTAATCGTGCCCCTTTATTCATCCCTCATCAGGCCCATCATAGAATACAATGCCCCTTTTGGGATGTACCTTACCCGACACCTGCAGCAATTAGAAAGACCCCAAAAGTATCTCACCAAGAGGATCAAGGGTCTCAAACAGATGCCATATGCTGCTCGGTTAAAAAAACTCCAGCTCTACTCAGTTGCATACCGCCTACTTCGAGGCGATCTATGCCTGGCATACAAAGCTATGTTAAATCCAGAATTAATGGACATGCTCCACCTCAGTAAATCTAAATCCCTTAGAGCCACACGCTTGAGGGACTTGAACCTCAGCACAGAAATAAATAGAACTTGCTGGAGGGACAGGTTCATAACCCAGAGGCTCCCTTCACTCTGGAATAGAATTCCAGTTCATGTGAGGCAGAACACCTCACTGAATCTCTTCAAGAATAATCTTGATAGGTGGATGGGGGATCGTAGGTTTGTCCCAGGGATTACTCCCGTGTCACTATTAGACAGAGGCACAGTAAATTAAACCTTAAAAAGAGCACAGTATACTTCAAATCAAGGGGTGGCGTAAGCCATACAGAATCGGGCTAGGCTTATAATTGCCCCAGAGCAGATAGCCTAGTATGAACCTATGAACCTATGAATCTATGAAAGAATTAGAAACAAATATCAGGGTAACCATTTTTACAGGGGCCCTGCGAGTCAGAGGGGAGGGGCTACTCCAGGTATTGGAGATGAATAGTGTCTGTGGTATTTCTAGTGAAAACAATATTTTTTTTTTTCCTATTTAGGGTTTCATATCTTTAATTACAGTGACCTGACAGTTAATGAAGATTTTTTTAGATTATTCATGAAAGGGTTCAAGTTTATTCCAACTCAGAAAAGCAACCTTACTAGGTTTATTTTGGATATCAAGATGTTCATGCAGAAACTGAACCTAGAATACATTTTTAGACAGAGGGTTCCAACTAACCAGCCTACACTTCCTAGGAAGTCCAGTACCTACAATCCTCCCCTTCACCCACAACTCAGGAACCTGGAACAGGTTATGGAAAGGGAGGTCCGTAGGGCCCATCCCCATTACAAGATCACCCACAACCTGTCTAGGGTTGAGCAACAGTTGTTACGGGATTTGGGTTCTAACCCAAATGTGAGAGTAATTGAACCTGACAAGGGAGGAGGTATGGTATTGATGGACAGGATTCTTTATGAAGGCAAGATGCGTTTGATCTTGCATGATGAAACTAAATATAGTTTGGTTTCCTTGAATGAAATTAATATATCTTATCGTAAAATAGATTTTACTTTAAAGGACCTGTTTGATCAGGGAGTGATTGATTTTTCAACTTATTCATACTTAGAAAACAACAAACCTAAGGTACCACCCATTTTTGGGATACCCAAGGTGCATAAGAACACTCAGGACCCCCCTTTAAGGCCAATTGTGGCCTCGGAAGGTTCTAAAATTGCTACACTGGCCAAATACCTAGACTGGAAACTAAAAGTTTTATGGAAGCATGAGGATCACATTTTACTGGACTCTTGGGATTTCCTAACAAACATCAGGCCAGAATTGCTTTCAGACGATTTGTCCTTTGTCACGATTGATATCAACAATTTGTTTTCCGTCATTCACCACGAAATAGGGTTAGAATGGATAGAGGAAGCACTCAGTCTCCAAGAAGGGGTTTCTGACCATGACATTTTTGTGTACATTGTACTGGCCGAACTCATATTCAAAAACAATTTTTTGTTCTTTGAGGGTGAGTTTTTTCGGCAAGAGTGGGGTGTGGCCATGGGTGCTAATTGTGCTCCCACATATGCTAATATCATTCTTGCTATGTAGGAGCGCAAATTTGTTTTCAACAGCCCATTCTCCAAGTGTTGGAGGTTGTACAAGAGATTTCTTGACGACATATGTTTGTTTAGGGGTGAAAACTTGCAGAAGTTGGATGAATTCATGGACTATTTGGCACATACCACTAAATTTCTACAATTTTCCCACGAGGTTAATCAGGATGTGATGCATTATCTTGATGTTTCTATATTTAAAACTCAAAGGGGTTTCAAATCCAAAATAAACAGGAAGAAAACCTTCTCAAACTCCTAGATTTGGTTTTCTAGTGCTCACCCTGTTTTTCAGAAGAGGGGTATTATCAAGGGACAGTCAGTCAGGGCCAGCCATATGACATCATTGGATGAGGATTTCCACACTGAGTATGACACCATTACCAGGATGTTTAAGGAAAGAGATTACCCCATGGATTTGATCCTGGATGTCAAGGATGAGGTGTTGTTGGGTAGGGAGGAAAAATACCCCTCTATATTAGGTAGTAATTCTTTTTCAGTATGTAATGAAACAGGAGGTGAGGTTGTTGGTTTAGATTACAATAGAGCCTTGGTTACTGACTTTAGTGGTGATGCTTATTTCCACAAAGGTATCATTGAGAGGGAATGGGGGAAATTTGTTGAGTTTATGGACTTGGATGTTTTTAAGAACCGACCTCTTAAGGTTATTTACAGAAGGGGGAGGAATATTAAAAACTTACTGAAGCAAAATCAACATCAGCCCTTTTTTTCTCAGAGAAAAGCTGGCACATTTTGGTGTGGTGCCTGTCCTCAATGTCCCCACATCACCCACAGTGAAAGCATTCACATCAAGGCGAGGGACAAAAAGATGTCGGGTAGAACTTATACCAACTGCAATAGTTCTGGGTTGGTTTACATCGCCTTATGTTATCAATGTGTAGGTTTTTATGTGGGTAAAATGGAGAGGCAATTAAAACATCGGGTATACGAACACTTAAATGACATTAAAAAATGTAATACCAACAACGCATTGTACAGGCACACACAACAATGTGAAGGGGCTAATTTTAGATTTTGTGTGTTGGAATTTCTACCTAGGGATATCAGGGGATGCCCCTGAGAAACTAGTTTGGCATACAGGGAAACCTACTGGCAAATAGTTTTGGAGGCAAGTAAGCCTCCTGGTCTTAATGACCATATTTCCCTTCTCCCCCTGTTAAAACTCAGAACAGCTAAATTACGAGTGTTTTTTGTCAGTATATGTTTTTATTATGTCTTTTATCTCAAATAAATTATTTTTAAATTAAATTAATTTATACTGTTTGCATGTCTCTTTAAGGGACTGATTGGGATCTTATTATCTAGAGGGTTGACATCTATTTAAATGATGCTGTTTTTATTGCTTTGTATTTTCTGATGAAGTCTGGGAGGTGCTCGGACGAAAATGCATTTTTTGTTTGTGGAGCATTAAACAAGAAAGTTCTTTCCTTTGTGCCATTAAAGAGTGGAGATTGTTTGTCCTTGATTCTGTCCAGTGGTTTGGATTATTTGTCTTATTCTGGACTGGTTCCTCGTTTTTGGTGTTTAATCCTTGTTAAATGTTACAGTGGAAAGCTTCTGCAGGGTGACTATACTGGGTCCCATTAGAAGGCTGTGACTTGGAATAGCTTAGCCAGTACTGTTACCCATCTAACTAGTATCTCACGCACACACAGGTAAACAACACTGTCACCATTATAGTGACTTAAGAAGGCAAAAATAGGACCTCCTTAGCTGATGGGAGGAATATTTTCAGACCTATGAGCTATCTCAGTTATGTAAGTAGATTGGTCCATAACCAGACAACTCACTACCCTGACTTAAAAACGTAAACAAGTGTACATTACTTTTTTTGTTCTTTTTCTCTTATGTGTAGCTTCTGCAGAGACTGAAGGTTAACGGGGATGTGTATCAGGAGAGACTACAACAGTTCAGAGAGGCACAGGGTAAGTATAGGTTTAGTCTGATATGTAAGGCTATGGAGTGCATCATCTTGGACCTAATTAACAAGGATATAGGGAATCCCACACAATTTGGTTTTGTGAAAGGTAGATCATGCCTGCTCAACCTGGTGGACTTCTTTGAGTCAGTCACCAGAGCAGTGGGTGAAGGTAAGGCAGTTTATACAGCCTACCTTGATCTGGCCAAGGCCTTTGATACCATTCCTCACTCAGGAATTATTGATAAACTCAGGAAACTAGGCATCAACCCCTATATTGTTAGGTGGGTTGCAAATTGGCTCACAGATAGAACCCACAGTGTGAAAGTAGCAGACTCCAAGTAAGACTGCCAGTCACGAGTGGAGTCCCACAGGGATCAGTCCTGGGTTCTATCCTGGGGCTCACAGGTTGACAGCAACCTCTCCTATGACCACAACATTGCCACTATGTTCAGAAAGTCTTTCTATGTGGCACATCTCATTACCAAGGGTTTTGCATCCAGGAAGAAAGAGGTCATCATTTCTCTTTACTCTTCCCTCATTAGACCAATCAGAGTATAATGCCCCATTTGGCATGTACCTCACTAGACACATGCAACAGCTGGAAAGGCAAAAAAAGTACCTCATGAAGTGGATCCTAGGCCTTAAACACATGTCCTACATGGATAGACTCAAAAGACTCCAGCTATTCTCTGTCTCATATCATCTACTAAGAGGCAATCTCTGCTTGACTTACAAAGCCATGTCTCACACAGCTCTGTTAGAAATGCTACATCTAAAGAAATCCCAATCCCTCCACACCACACGCTCCAGAGACCTCAACCTCATTACCACAATCAACAGAACATGTTGAAGGGGCAGGATCATAACCCAGAGACTACCCATGCTCTGGAATAGACTTCCCATACATGTCAAGCAGAGCACCTCACTAGCCCTCTTCAAGAGAAATCTTGATGAGTGGATGGGAAATAGAAAGTTCACCGTGGGGATCACTCTACTGGCTCTACTTGATAGAGGCACTGGGAACTAACGACGGGTGGCACAATGGCAGAGCATTTCTATGGGCTAGGCTTGTACAGACCTCAGGGCCATTGGCCATTTCATAATAGCATTGATTGTACAAATGGGTTATCAGTTCTCTGGACAGCAGTCAGTAATGGTTTGATAGAGTAATATATGAGTAAGTGTACTCTACATATGCAAATTATACATACCTGTACAAATTGCTCTTGCAACATTGTATTAGTCAGTAGTTAAGTAAACACAGATGTTTGTGGGTTCAAATGCTAGCAGCAGAAAATAATTTTTGTGTTACTTAATAATTATTCGTCTGCTTCAATAAGTTACAACATTGAACTAGTTCACATCTATATTTGATGACATTTACTGCATTAACCAACTTTCCTATAGTCACACTTTTTGTTTAATTTGTTTTGTAATATTGAGGACATTACCCTTTAGTGTAATACAAATTTAAGGTCTTTCCCTCATATGTGGCTGTGAGAAATCTAAAATTTAATGTGGGATATATGTAGTCTTTATATATATATATATATATATATATATATATATATATATATATATATATATATATATATATATATATAAACACTTTATAACCTCGAATTACTGAAATGTTGAATTTCAGTATCTCGAGACTATAAAGCTGAATGTTAAAAATAGCGAAAGGTCATAATCGCGAACTCGAATATATGTCAAATTCACGGTTATGACCTTACGCTGCGTAATGTCTGGGATTGTGTTTTGATGGTGCGCGGTGCCATGTGTGGATGTAGGTGTTATGTCAGGTAAGTGTTTTCTAAGGGTTTTGAGTGGGAGTTAGAGTGTGTGTGAGTGTGCTGATGTGTTTGATGTGTGTGTGAGGGGTCGGAGAATGTGCGTGTGTGAGTTGGCTTTTGTTTTGTGTTTGTGCGATCTTGGAGTTAGTATATATAAGTGGGGGGGTGTGGGGGGTGCAGACCCCCACATGGGGGGTGCATGGGGTCTTGCCCCCTGCTTATGTGTGTATGAATTGTGTATGTGTGTAGTTTTGTTTGTTTATGTTGTGATGTGGGTGTTGTGGTGTATATGTGGTATAGTGTGTGCGTTTTTTTTGATGTTGTGAATTTCACTTTTTTTGGTGTCTGTGTTTTGTGGATTCAGTTTTATAGTCTTGAGATACTGAAATTCGATATTTCAGTATTTAGAGGCTATAAAATGAATCCATATATTAAAATTACACAAAATGTATGATATTGCATTCATTGCAACATTGCAGTCTCTTCCTCTCACCCTCTTTTTTTTATTACATTTGAACTGTCATTCCTACTGCAACAAACCACTAGCATGGGGAGCTAGATCAGTCATAGAGGCTCAGACTATCATCCTCTGACATAGGAACTGGTGTACTGGTGTCCACCAGGAGTAATTCCAATGGAGGGAGTGATCATGTCACCAGACAAGAGCTGACAGGGCTGGTGGAGGAGATCATGGAGAAGGTCTTAGTGCCTGCATCAACTGGATAGAAAGAATCAAGAAGTACACAGCTAAATCCGTGACCCATCCAGGAATGCCCCAGATGACTGAAGCAGGAGACAGTGGTAGCAGTTCTAAGGATGAGGACTAGATTCTCACTGTATCATGCTGGATGGGGATTTGCCTTCAAAGTCCCACGTGTCCCCAGTCATAGTGTCCTCTGACCTCTTTTTCCATCAACATCCCTATCTGCTTTGTATGTCCTGTATGTTTCTACCTGCTACCTAACATACCTTACATATCCACCCCTCTTACTCTTAAATACTTTCCCATTTCCCTCTCTTACAAGAAAAATGGCACCTGTCTCACCAAAAAAGCCCCATATATAGCTTTATGCTTCACATATGTTTGTGTAGGACACTCTTGATTTGGTCCAATTGGTCACATAATATTATTAAGTTGTTTAACATCCTTTATGATGAATATCCAATTTTCTCAAATTCTTTGTACAAATTCAGTGGTAGCTTGTGAAGACATTGATAGCTGCGGTGCTGTCCCACTGCCATAACACACATTACTCACTTACTTCCCCAGTTTCTGCCCCCTGCCTGTTCCCCATTTTCATCACTGTCCTATCAACTACATTTCACACGTTTAATATTAACAAAAGCAGAATCACATATCATACAGAGATGGCCAGAAATAGCCCATAACAAAAAATATATTTCTGCGCTCAGCATTTGGATGACACTTAGCATCAAGCAGCACTGAAAGCCATACCTCATTAACTTCATTAACAGTACTTGCCATTTCATGTCCTTTAGCCACATTCATATGGTGCTCATTGAGATACTATGCTTACCTCCACTATATGACAGAAAGAAGTATGGATATCACAAGATGGAGACAGTTATTATAATATGTAGAACATGTTTCAGGGTTTAATGTACACCATAGGGGATGCTTCAATCATCTGTACTGTTGTGATGTCCTATCTGCACAATAGTTCCTTCCTTCATACATTTGTCATGGCCCCTTCAACTGTATGACTTCTGTTATATGAATATATTTTTTGCGGTGTGCTCAGATAATGCACAGGTTTGGAGAATGTTGGGTAAGATTGTCAGGTGTTCAAATACAGTGATGTGCATAACATTTTTCTTGATTATAGCATTTTACCTTGTGAAGTAGTAAATATATACATTATTCTCCCACCACCATCCTGCTTATTCCTTAAATACTCTAACGGTATCATTCCATCTGCTTGATCACTATTTTCACAGTTTTATTCATATGAAAAAGTAAATGCTCACACCAGACATAACCAGAAATAGCTTTGAAAAATAAATGTTTATGCCTGTACTCATTTGTGAGATGCTTTTTTGTTGAGCAGCAAAGCCATCACTACTTCTCATCCTGATTTAAAAAAAAATGTACATGCACTGGGACATTGCCATTGGCTGTGAAAATGGGACTGCCAGTAGTGAGCTTCTGTAAGCGATTATGGCATACTGCAGATAATGTTAGTGGCCTTTATTACTTCTATATCATTTATTGGCTTATTTTATTCCACATATGAGCAGTCCATTGTAGTGCAGTCGATATACTGCTGGATGTAAATGAGTGTGGCAGTGTCTCACGGTACCCTTTTAAGTGTGTCCCAGTGAACTAGTAGAATTACAATCATTATTGCAGTGTAGTATTAATGAGTGAAGTGCATACGGTGTGCATGTGTGGCTTGTAATTACCTTACACACTGTGCACACATCAGTGAAAGTATTGTCAGTGATCCATATATAATCACAAGACTTGCAAGCAATGATCTTGAGATAAATGGCCAGGAATGCATGGGGGGGGGGGGGTACTACAGTGCTTGACATCTGTCACTATCACCCATCACATCACTGCTCAATACACCTTCATTTGACATACAGATATATAATTCGCAAAGCATTAATTGTGTGATACATGACTTTTTGCGATCAACACATTTCTGTTATCTGTCAGACCAAACTGTTGCCTGTTCTGTCAAACAACATTGCCCACTCCCCCAAGCATGTTGTGTAAACTTCAACTATGCAGTTGAAACACAGCTCTTAAAATGTGGATTTAGATAGGCAGATGTTTGAATCCAGCAATGGCTGACTACAGTGTCAAGAAGGGCAGGTTTATCCAGCAAATCTGATGAAGGCAGCCCTTCAAGTGTGTGCTGTTTGATACTTTAAATAAGACTTTTCATGTGGCATGAGCAGTTAGTACACAGTTCTACAGAATGTGGACTTAGATATGTAGGTTTTTGAATTCAGCAATGTTTGACAAGTATGAGTATGCCTGGCTATAAAGGAAGGACTGATTTATCCAACAGATGTGAAGTGTATATATCCACCTAGTGGTAGCATTTACACAAGGAATGTGTTCCACATCTTTTGCAGTCTTAAGTCAGGCAAACATTGTTACTCAGTTATAAAGTCATCCCTTAAAATGTATGCTGTTGGTACTTGTAATGAGATGTCTCCTGTTAGTGGTTAATACATGGTTCTCAAGAATGTGGACTTAGATAGGAAGGTGTTCAAATCCAACAATGTCTAACTACTGTGGCTGTGTAAGAAAAGAAAGATTGACAAGAATGACTTACTCCACAGATGTGATGTGGATACTTCAGCCTATAGGTGATACTTACATGATTATTGATCCCTCAACCCCCATTTTAAGAAAGCAATAACCATTCAAATACACTACTGAAGTCATCCCTTCAAGTTTTAGTTTCTGATACCTCATATGTGACTTCTTGCATGAGATCAGAGGCTAATACAAAGTTCTGTGGAATATGGACTTAGAGAGGCAGGTATTCAAATCTAGCAATGTATAACGTGTGTGGAAGACAATACTGATAGGACTGGTTTATTAAACAGATGTGATATGGATAACTTTCACTTATGTGAACACTTACATGACTATAGGATTTTGTTCTCTCAAACTCCATTTTAGGAGATCCATAAATATTCAAACCCACTACTGAAGTCATCCCTTCAAGTTTGTGTGCTTTCTGACATCTTTGATATGATTTCTTCTGTGGCATCAGCATTTAGTACACAGATCTATAGAATATGGACTCAGAAAACTGGTGTGACTAGTAAGTGTGTAAGAGAATGTGGTGGTTACCATTTCAGTTAGACAAAGGCCAGGTTTTTCACTGACTTTTATGGAAGCCATATGCATTCCAACACAATATTCAAGTTATCCCTTCAAGTATGTGTTTTCTGACAACTGTGATATGACTCCTTCTATGGTGTCAAGACATTAATGCACAGTTCTATAGAGTGCAGAATTAGATAGGCAGATGTTCAAGTCTAGCAAAATGTAAATGCTGTGATTGTGTCAGAAATTCGTTACCATAGGACTGGATTACCCAAAATATGTAATGTGGATAATTCAGCATAGTGTGGGCATTTTCATGGCTACATGATTTTGACCACTCATATCCTTCTTTAGAGGAAACATATCCATTCAAACACACAGTGCAAGTTATCACTTCTAGTGTGTGCTTTCTGACAAATGTGATATGACTTCTTTTGTGGTGTCATCAGCTAGTGCACAGGTCTAGAGGATGCTGACATACATTGCAAATGCTCAAATCTAGTAGTGTGTGACTTTTATTATTTTGTTCAAAATATTGTGGTATAAGGCAATAAAAGTTTATTTAACAGGTCTTGATGTGCAACATGCTGCATAGCTGTAAGGCTGTCAAAGGACTTGGGTTATGATCCCCCAGGGGATGCACTCCTTTTAAGGCATCCTCTATGCATTCAAACACAATGCTCAGGTTGTCCCTGATTTCTCTGTTCCTTCTTACAACAGTGTTAGGACTTCTTCATTGATGTTAGCAGCAACTTCACATGTCTAAAGATTGAATTAAATGGTCATGTGATCAGATTCCATGTTCTTGTATGAGTGTGTAAAAACTGTAACAACAGTGAGGGCATTGTTGACATGCTAGAATGGCTTAATCAACACATGTGATGTCTGATATTTTGTTATGGTTTTTGGACAGGTTGTTGATCTTCAGCTGATATCAGTACTTGTTTGTGACCATGCCCAGTGTATGTGTTGCATTTTCTGCTGTGCAATGGTTAGAACAAAGCACCATAAGTTATAAATGGTGGAGAGTATTTATAGTCCTTTCTCATTTTTTGGCAAAAACTGCTATGATTTTGCCTCTGGCAGCATGGTTCTGCTGACTGCTGCTCAGTGAAGGTCAGTTCCAACGTGCAATGGACACTAACAGTTTTGTACGCCTCTTGAAAAATTGTGTGCCAACTCACCGACAGCTTCACGTGATGTTAGAACTGTCTGTGAAGAATGTCGAACGTTGTGATCCAGGTATTAGGATTTGTTTACCAATGCTCAATTCAGTAGACATTTTCTAAATGTTATCCAAACTCTTCAGATGTTTACTTTGTCATTGTTGTGTTATAAATGTAATTGTGTGCGTGATTGTGTGGAACAAGCACAGTAATACATGCAAAAATTATTATTTTTATACGTACACGTTTTCCACTCCCATTGCATAATACTTTGAAACAGTGTATGCAACAGTTGGTCATACACAATAATGAAATAATGCACAGTTTTAATTATGTCTATATTCACTTGGCTTATGTTTAGCAAGATTTTCTAACATGTCCTATATCTTCCATGTACATACATCTTAGCTTTTATAGTTTACACATCTGTAACAGTTTATGCAGTATAATTATTTATTTTCTGTTGAATATGACATTTCTGCTTCTGTAGCATACTCTTCTGCATTGTACAATGATTTGGATGTGCTCTGTGCCTCACTTACTGCTCTTCACAACATGCATAAAACTTCCACAGCTCTTATCGTATACATTTTCAATATTTGTATGAGCAGTATGTACAAGTTTTCATTACATTTTTCCATTTGTCCACACATTTATGTATTTGCTTTTCCACTCTTCCTTCACTGGTACTTCGATGTATGTGTTCATGGGAAGTTTTACACTTTTGTTACGTACACATGTTTACCAACAACACTATTTTTCATTCTGAACTGTTACTTGACTGTTGTGCCCTTCTTTAATGTAGATAGTGATGTTCCACATGTCCAATAATGCAGTCAATGTAACGTACTACAACAGCATCAGCCTTCCTTGTCCATTTGTTGGCAGACTCCCCCTTGCTTTTATGGATTCCTAACTGACCTATCTGTTGTTGTGCCATGTGAGCACACTCATTTCTGGATCTCAGTTTTTTGTGTACACTCCTTTGTTACATTGCTCACACAAATAGGTTGAGTTCTGTTTTACCTCGCCATAGCCATGAACTTGTGTTTTAGCCTAGAACTGAGGCTGCTCATCATGTTGAGCACCTTGGCTGTTTGCATATCTGGTTAACAGTGCTAACCATTGCACAGAGGTGGCCAATCATGTTAGCTCCACTGCGACTTGTACACAGTGTTGATGAATCCCCAGGTATATTATACATCTGCAACTTGCTATATCTTGACAATATAATATAATCTGAAAATGTAAGTAGGCTGCATTAAAAAAATGTTGCTCAAATAAAAGACATTGTATCACCTGTGTTTCTTCTGTGATTTAAGGCTTCCAGTAAGCAAAACTGAACATAATTTTTCCTTTTTGTTTTCCCCATATGAACATGAAGTGGGACTGCTTTCCAGTAATGTCATTTAACATCACAAGAGCTAAGAAAGGAGCACTGTTTGTAGTTTTCATATAAATTAAATTCAAATGTGCATGTGAACAAAGATTGACATATCATCTGTGTCCAAGTCTAGTTTAGCTGTCAGGATGTTCGTAGGTAGGGCAGCTTGAAACTATGGTGCTTTCTTCTAACAGCAAAAACATATTATGTACAACAGTTCAGATGTCACAGACTGCAAGCTAGTATTAAGCTGCATCTTGTTATCTTAGGTTTAATTCCTTGAGCTTCATCTTGCATTCTGTATTACTCTGAGCAATCCACTTAACCACATCCGTGTTTTCAGGTCACTCCTGAAACCAAGCATTTGTGTCTGGTGGGATCTTATCTAGTTAAAACATTGCATAACATGTTCATGTAAAGGACTGATAAGTTCCTAGAGTAAAAAAATGCCATTGTAACTGTCAGTTATTTTAATCCCTTTTAAATCTTTCATGGCAGTCTCTGATCTGAGCTTCATAGCCATTGAGAATTAGGGTTTAATACATTTCAGAGTCATCAGAATGTGCTTTGCTTTGTCCTTAAATAACTGTATCAAGTCAGACTGCTTTCTGAGTGTTCTTTTAACACTAGTGTTTACCTGTATTATTTATTTATTTATTTATTTATTTATTTGAAATTTGTTTACCAGGAACATCCGACTGGGCCAAAAAGTGCCATTTTCAGTGAAGGCTCTGGGAGAAATGCTCCACAATCGCAATCTATCAAAAATCAGTTACAGATATTTTAAATCACAAAGTATCATGTAACACAAACACAAACCACAGGAGTGAAAAAAAATGTTGTAATGAGAAAAACATAAAACACGTTTCATAGTAGATTGTAATGCAAAACAATAGCCTGAGTTGGAGAAAATATGTGAGGGAAAAATTCATTAGTCATTGTATTTGTTACATAGATTAGAATGCAATAAATGAGATCTGAGACAATTCTAATAAGATATTTAAAGGAAATATTAGAAATTACATGATTAAAGATAGTAAGGGGAAATTGAGTGATCCCTTAGTATGAGAGAAGGTGTGCATATTATGGTTCGAGAAGGAAGTAAGAATGGAGAGAAAAGGAGATTATAAGAAGAGCGCAGGGCAGGGTGTCTTCAGATAGTTTAGATGAGTATGGAGGAAAGGGAAAGACGTAGAGGAAAGGTGTGCAGTGAGTGGATATGGTAAGGTAGTGGGAAAAACAAAAAAATTAGTGGAGTAGGAGCTTGGAGGGAGGTTTGAGGTGTGACTTAGGCTGAAGGGGGGCGAGTGAAGTATAGTGAGTAAGTTCAGCCAGGAATGGTACAGGAGCAGGTCCATGATTTTGTAAACTATTCTTTTAGAAAGCATTTAAAAGGGGATAGGTTAGAAACAGTTCTGCTGGTTAGGAGTAGGTATTTCCATTTTTTGCTGCCGAGTACAAGTATAGGCTTTGTTCAGGGACTTATTTGGTTTATTTATGGTGATAAGTTGTTTGTCTTCTGACATGACAATTCTTTTAGGGAACTACATGTTGATAAAAGGGGTAAGTGCTGGGCAGGCTAATGGTTTGTTTATGATTTTATGTACTGTTATTAGTTGAATGTTGGAGAGATGGAGGGGGAATTCCAGTCAGCTAAGGGTATGCAGAGCACTACAGCGATAGGTAAAGGAGGATGAATTAGTAACAAACTTGGCAACTTTGTTAGCAGCTTTTAAGTTTTTTTTTTATATATGATGTTAAACTGGTTAGAATTGAGGTTCCATTGAGTAGGGAGGCCAGAAAAAAGGTTTTAGCTAGAGTAATTTTTTTAGGTGCACTCAGAAAATGTTTGTTTCTGCACAACATGCCTAGTTTTTGATGGATTTCTTGACATTGCTTTGGATGTGGAGGTCAAATTTAAGATTATCATCTGTTATGACTCCTAATAGTTTGGTATGGTGAACTGGTGAGTGGTTAGATCCGACCACAAACTAATCACCATGGAAATCTAAATCTCACCCACACCTCCCGCAAAGGAAACCACCATG
The DNA here is from genome assembly GCF_019279795.1 of Protopterus annectens. Lineage (NCBI taxonomy): Eukaryota > Metazoa > Chordata > Ceratodontiformes > Protopteridae > Protopterus > Protopterus annectens. Next base: position 583,731,992 of record NC_056729.1, on the reverse strand, counting down.
AAAAACTTCTCTAAAGCTGACTTTGGGCTCCTAAAAACAGAGGTGGCTAACTTCATGGCACTCATGTCAATGGAAAATAGATGCATGACTGTCGAAACATACACCAATGCACTGTACAAACACATACATAAATGCATGGAACTAGCCATACCCAACAGAACCAAGATGCTCTCCTCCAAAAAAAGGAAGCCAACCTGGTGGTCCCCTGCCATTAATAAACTATACAATAGAAGAAAGAAACTGTTGCAGAAAAAGGTGAAGGCCCAAGACTGGAAAAACTCCCTTATTAGCCTCAACAAAAAGTAGAGATCCCTCATCAAAACTTCTAAAGCCAGCTATGAAGGCAGAATTGCATCAGACACTAAAAACAACCACAAAGCCTTCTATAGTTATATCTAGAATCTCCACAGCAATACCCAAGTTTGCTCTGAATTACTGCATAATGGTACCTCGTATACTGAGCCAAGAGATATTGCCAACATACTGGCTGACAGATTCAGTGCCAACTTTACCCCTCTCTCCCCCCCTAAAGGACCAATCACAATACCGGGAGAATACCAGGCACCCAGCATTTCTGCAGCACAGGTTAAAGCTGCATTGTCCAAGGCATCAACCCCTATATCACTAGGTGGGTTGCAAACTGGCTCATAGATAGAACCCACAGTGTGAAAGTAGCAGACTTCAAGTCAGACTGCTGACCAGTCACAAGTGGAGTCTCACAGGGATCGGACCTGGGTCCTCTCCTGTTTGTCATCTACTTCTCAGAAGTCCAAGCCAACACAGAGGGACTCTGGCTGACCAAGTTCACAGACAACTGCAAGCTGACAGCCATTATTAACTCCCCAAGTGATGTAGACATCCTACAGAAAGGCCTCACTGAGACCAATGACTGGAGTCGAAACCATGGCCTTAAGCTTAATGCCAAAAAAATGCATCGTCATCCCCTTTGGGAAAACTCAGTTCCCACTAATTACCACATCAATGGGAGCCCACTGAACACTGAAGGTGTTATAAGAGATTTGGGGACACACTTTGACAGCATCCTCTCCTTCGACCACCACATTGCCACTGTGGTCAGAAAGTCCTTCTATGTGGCACATCTCCTTACCAAAGGTTTTGCATCCAGGAAGAAAGAGGTCATCATCTCTCTCTACTCTTCCCTCATTAGGCCAATCATCAACTATAATGCCCCATTTGGCATGTACTTCACTAGACACATGTAACAGCTGGAAAGGCCACAAAAGTACCTCACAAAGAGGATACTAGGCCTTAAACATATGTCCTACATGGACAGACTCAAACAATTCCAGCTATTCTCTGTCTCATATCATCTGCTAAGAGGCAATCTCTGTTTGACTTACAAAGCCACGTCTGACCCAGATCTGTTAGAAATGCTACATCTAAAGAAATCCCAATCCCCCTGCACCACATGCTTCACAGACCTCAACCTCATTACCACAATCAACAGAACATGCTACAGGGACAGGTTCATAACCCACAGACTGGCCATGCTCTGGAATAGACTTCCCATACATGTCAATCAGTGCACCTCACTAGCCCTCTTCAAGAGAAATCTTGATGAGTGGATGGGAAATAGAAAGTTCACCCCGGGGATCACTCCAGTGGCTCTACTTGATAGAGGCACTGGGAACTCATGTCGGGCAGCATGATACCAGGACACTTCTATGGGCTAGGCTTGTAAAGGCTCCAGGGCCATTAGCCTAGTACACATCTACCAACCTGTGAACTAATTCAATTTCAGTGCCAGTTACCAAAAATATTTTGAAAGATGCTTTCTTAGGGGGTGTGCATTTTGGAGGTAAAGAGGAGGAGTTTGATTTTTGGGGGTTGAGTAAGAGTTGACCTTTTGTAAGCCAAGTTTCAGTGGCGATGACAGCTTTTTGAGTGATTTCTTGGAGGAGAGTTAAGGAGTTTGAAGAGCAGATGATGGTAGAGTCATCTGCATACTGAGTCAGGGTATCTTCACAAGAAGATAAATGTAATTATTGATCAAATGAGTGAATAGTAGAAGGCCAAGGATGGAGCCTTGTGAGACTCCTGTGGACATGTGAAGGTATGCAGAGATAGACCCTTGCCATTTTTACAGCCTGTTGGCTGTTGGCAAGGTAGTTGCAGAACCACTAAACAGATAGATATGTTAAACCCAGGACAGAAAGTTGATTGAGGAGTTTACTGTGAGAGACCATGCCAAAGGCTTTTGATATATCTACAAATACTGCAGATAACAAGTTTATTAGAGCTGCAAGGTTTATTGACAATGTCTGTGAATGATAGTAATGCAGTGGAAGTGCTGTTGTCTGGTCGAAATCCATGCTGTGTATCGGTGATTAGTTTATTTTTTTAAGAAATATTGGAGAAATCATTGATGTATACATCTTTCAAGAAGTTTAGAGAGGGGAGACAGGATGGCTATTGGATTGAAATTTGTAAAATTAGTGGAATTACCTCCTTTATGTAAAGAGATAGCATGTGCCATTTTCCATAAGTTAGAGACACAGGATTATGTAATTGATCTATTAGTAAGAATGGTGATTAGTTATGATATTGCATCTGCAGCTAGAGTTAGGTATTCCAGGGAAAAATTGTCACTTGAGGAGGAACAAGGTTTTAGTTTATGTTTAAAGCTTTTTATGAGAGTTACAGAAACTGGTGAAAAGGTAAAGTGGGTGGAGTTGTCTATGTGTCTATTGTAGAGGTTGCAGTTATGTGAGTTTTGTAAAGAATATGTGCTAGGGTCTAAGGTGGAGGCAGATAACTATATGGAAATGCTTGTATTAGGTGAGTTTGAGGTTAAGCTGGCTATGCATTCTATGAAGTATGTATTGAAATAAATAGCTGTTTGATGAGGGGGGAATGTCTGGGTATGGGCAGAGGTCATTTTGTTTTGTATCTGGATTTATGATAAAGGATACAGAAGGCCATAATTTTTAGGGTTGTTTTTATGGTTATCTTGTAGGTGGTTATAATAAGACTTTTTATTTCTATTAACTTATTTCTTGACTTGTTTTTGTAGCTGTCTGAATAATTGCACATTTTTGTCATTTTTATTCTTTTACTAGTTAATTCATGCATTGTCTCTGTCTTTCATAGAGTTTGCATTGGTTATTGAGCCATGGAGTATGGTTGCTTTTAATTCTTTTTATACTCTGTGGGGTGAAGGTGTTAAGAATATTTAGAAATGCTGCATATAAATATTCAACTCCATCATTTAAGGGGAGTCTTTTTAGGACGAACCAGTTAACCACTTTCAGAGCTTCAATGAAAGACTCTTTGGAGAAACTGGAGAAATTACAGGTAATTTTGAGCTTGTGTTCCTTTGTTAGTTGTGTAATATTCCAGTGGGTATAAGGTGGTAGGTGGTCACTTAGTGTATCTGGGAAAGTACTTGAGGAGATAAAATTAGATGAGTTGGTAACCAGAATCCAGTCCAGGATTGATTGTTGGGAGTTATTTATAACATATCTTGTTGATGTAGTAATATTTTGAGTGAATCCAAAGGGGTTCATGCTGAATTTGTAGATAAAGACTGCCAGTCAAATTTTAAATCATCCAGGAAGAAATTTAACTTGTGTTTGTATGTGCTATCCATGGTAGTGTGTTTTCAAGTAATGGAATGTTCTGTCCTGAGGGAATATATAGTACAGCAATGTATCTGTTCCTGGCTCTATTAAGTTTTAGGAAAGAGATTAGGATTTCTGCTTTTCCAGAATTTGGGATTGAACCTGTAATTACAAAGAAACTTAAGTATTCCACCGGCTTTTTATGTGTTCTATCAAGCCTAATGAATAACAAAGGTTAGTATTTCAGCATCTTTTATTTCAGGTTTTACCCATGTCTTTCTTCTGGCTAGGATATATGAGTTGAGTCATCCAGGCAAGAAAATCTGTGATTTTGTTGCATATGCTTCTAAGGTTCAAAGTGACTATTTTTAAACGTTTAGGGTATATTCTTTGCTTTGGGGTTTGGTTGGGACCTGGGTTTGGGTAGATGTCACCACATTGATGGCTGATGGAGAAAGACAGTTTGTTTATTGTGGCATTTTTAGTAGAGGTGGGAAGAAGTATTGCCTTGACATTCGGACTGGCATTTTTTAGTATTTTTGGAAACAGCAGTGGAATGGATTTAAGGGAAATAAGCTTGAAAAGATTTATAGGTGAGGATGAAATCATGGTTGAGGTGTGCGTATGTATTATTACAACTGGTAGAGATGCTTGGAATGAGAGAAAGAGGATGAATAAGGTAATACAGGAGGGGAATAACATGGCTGATGACCATAATGACAAAGCCAATGGCTGTGTGCTGCAGCTGTTATAGCCGATTGGAAATTTGTGCATCTTCTACATCAAGCAAAAATAGGACATAAAACCCTCAAAACTTTTTGCTGCCATGTTTTGAAACACATTGTTTACTACTAGTTCTAGGCATCTAGATGTTTATAATATTATGATACTTACAAACACCTCACTCTTGACCTATTTGGTGGTTTCATTTATGATTAGAATGTCAGTTTTAATGTGAGTTCTACGGATATTTCTTGACCTCATGTAATTAGTCAGGACAGTTTCTGCATCCATTACTAAGAGTTTGTAGGGTATCCTGTTTCAAACTGTTTCTTTAAAACAGAATTCTGGCTACAGACAGACAATGAGGACAAGAACAGCAGATTGTGGGAGATTCAAGGAAGACTGTTGAGCTGATGAGTATAGATGTTCCTGTTTTGATGCAGTTCACCTATATAGCCAAGTGCAGTAGAAAAGATTGCATGGAAGTGTAAACTTCAGCAACCTCTTTAACATTGTAACTACAATATATTGTGCATAACTGCATATTTTATATTATGAAAAAATGGCTAACACTTTATTTAACTGTAATGTTTTTCTACAAAACATTCTTGATTTTTTTTTATTTCCATCCTCCCATATATTTATGCAATGTAAGTCAGAAACCTAAATTCTATGTTACACCATTCAGTAAACCAGAATGCATGTATTGTCTTATCTATGTATTATATAAACCTTACTGTATATTATGTCTAACTGTATGTATTACCAGGTCTTGTACTGAAACTACTACTCAATGTTCAATGTCAAAGTAAGGTTGTAACTGGCTATATTGTCCACCTTAGGTCAGGACTATAAAGGGTCTATGGACCAGACCACCATATCTCTTAAAAAAATAAATAAACAAGTAAAAAACACCTAGAGTATCTCAGACTACTTCAATTGCAGTGCTGTCCTGTCATAATCTCACCCTCATTATTTCATTGCCACAATACAGGTTCCACTGAAATTCACTTTAAAGGAAACTAGCCTTTGATTCACATTACAGTAAAAAAGTGTTACCCTTATATTTTACCATGACACTCAGCAAACCAACAATAACATAAACTGAATCCTTTACTTCGTAAGTCAAACTTTTGTTTTAGACTATGTATCATGGTGATATTGGACTATGTATCATGGTGATATCAGACTACGTGTCATGGTGATATCAGACTATGCATCATGGTGATATCAGACTATGTATCGTGGTGATATCGGACTATGTATTGTGGTGCTATCAGACTATGTATCATGTTTATATCGGACTATGTATCATGGTGATATCAGACTATGTATCATGGTGATATCGGACTATATATCATGGTGATATCAGACTATGCATCATGGTGATATCAGACTATGTATCGTGGTGATATCAGACTATGTATCATGGTGATATCGGACTATGTATCATGGTGATATCAGACTATGTATCATGGTGATATCGGACTATGTATCATGGTGATATCAGACTATGTATCATGGTGATATCGGACTATGTATCATGGTGATATTGGACTATGTATCGTGGTGATATCAGACTATGTATCATGGTGATATCGGACTATGTATCATGGTGATATTGGACTATGTATCGTGTTGATATTAGGCTATGTATTGTGGTGATATCAGACTATGTATCATGGTGATACTGGACTATGTATCATGGTTATATCGGACTATGTATCATGGTGATATCAGACTATGTATCATGATGATATCTTGATATAGCCAGCTGATGATTCTTTGCCAGCAGCAGGCCATGAACAGCAGTACATTTGTGGCTATTGGTATTGTCAGTCTGTCCTGCTGTTATCAAATATAACAAAGAAAACTCATGAAATCCCTTGATCATGGGATTCCCTATTCTATTATCTTCAGCTAACAGTTTGCAGTCCTTTGTTTTTTATTTCAATTGGCTTAGGGCAATATCACAGATAAATTATATGGATTTTACTGTATCATGACATGATGCTGAGGTCACATGCAAACACTTCAAGTAAAAGTTTTAACTCCGGTTGCAATTGCTATACTTATTCTTCAGGTAACTTATTGTATTTAATGAAATTAATTTGTTTGGGATGTTTTCGATTTCTACTAAAAAGGGACACCTCAGTTGAAACCAGAAATGCTGCCTTGTTAACAAGTGTATTATTTAGTTAATATATACATAAGGTCTCTGTGTAAGGTCTTTGTCATTTTGCAGAGTCTGTGACTTATTCTGTCTTACTGTGCCCTTCATCCTGGCATATTACTACCATAAGTATGACCAAACCTCAGACGTGTGTCACAATACCCACTAGCAAGAACCAACAAAGTTATCTCCCACACAGGTCTCATTTGCTGCACTAACAAATGTGTCCTTTGGCATCATATCATCTCAGGACATGAGTGCATTTCCCACATACTGATTCCAAAAGCACCCTCATTATGATCACAGTTCAGTTATCACCATCACTGCTAATATTGCAAGAGTGAATGTCAACTTTGATGAAATAACACAGATATTAGATGTACGTGTGATATCAGAGTGATGTCACAACCCATAAATACCCTGCTGTTTTTAATTCAGGGCAATATGTTTCTGCCATTTACAATAGATATGCTTATGGTGTTTTGTCTTCATTCTGCTGGAATAATTCTGCAGCCTTCCCTTCCACTCACACTCTGACAAAGCATATTATTCATAGTACAGTTAACTGTCAGAGTATATAGCTGCCCCTTTAGCAAGAGCACACTCATGTAAACACTTTGGCTTGACGTGTCTACCACAATATTTCACATTTGCCTTGTAAGCAATTCTGTGCTAGCTCAAAATGTGCAGAGCCTGGCATTCTGAGTTCTAAATCATTTTGACTGTTTTCTGCCCCAAGGTATCCCTGTTAGCCTTTTATCTGTTTTCCAGTAAATGAACAGTGATTTGTACACTCTGCCTTTCCATGCTGAAACAGTCAGGGAGATGTGAAGACATGAATTTCATTGAGATGAGCCTCATTAATTTAAATGTAATTGAAGTCTTTATGGCCAGTCATGGTCCTCACTAACCTTGTAAAGCTCTAACACTGGCTAGCTGAGTACCCAACTTTGAAATCAAACACTGCACTATTTTCCCTTTTCCCATTCTTCTGACATATTATAAAGAAAATTACAAAATGAAAAAGGGAAATGTCATACCGGTCCATAAACATGGAGAAAATAGCAGAAGTGATACGTTTTATTGACCAACATATATTTTACAGTACAGTTAAACCAGCTACTCACGCATCAAGAGACCTTCATCAAGAGTTAATGTGTTGTTAATGCTGGGTATGGAATACAAAATACATTATTTCTCGCTTCTTGAATAAAACAGATTCTTAAAAATATCACTGTGACATAAAATAAGTGCTTTTTATTTTTACACACATATGCCTTAGAAAAATGTGCGGGGTGATTTGGACATATACATCTTTTCCTTCTCTAAAACCAAAAGCTTTGTGAGGTTAGTGTTAAAAGCCCTTTCTAAATGGCACAGTTCAAATAGTGCTAATCTGAAAGAGAAAATCAAGTTCATGCCATTTAGCATGACACTCAGTGGGAAATTACAATAAACAGAGATGTACCAACCAAAGAAAACCAAGTAGGAAATTACAATAAACAATGATGCCACAGAAGATACTTTCAACTAAAGGAAATCAGAATAAGAAGAGTAAAAAAAAGTCAGACTTTATTAGATTGCCTTGGCACAAATTATTAGAGAGATTGTTGATTTAATTAATTTAAAACAACAGCAAGGACTGCCAAGTGAAAAATATGTTCTTTTTTGTTTTGTTTTTTTGGTGAGTGGGTGCCTCTAAACTAAGAGTATTTGTATGAGCAGCTAGGACAACCTGTCCATCCCAACACAAAACAAAAAATGAAACACAAATTATATGAGTTTTAGATCACTGTTTATAAGCAATCATACCTAAGAAACATCTGTATTGTATATAGCTCACTTACTATTTATATACAGTGTCACAAAAGAAAATACTGCCAGCACATCTATCTGGGATTTTTGTAAATAATTATATGCCACTGGTGAATATCAAAATGATTTGTGTAAGATTATTGTGTTACAACTGTATTAAAACTGTATGTTGTGTGTATATCAAACCTGTTTGTACAAACGTTTGTTGAAAAGAGTTTGCAAAATTCTTATGTTTAAAATGGATCCACAGTGTGCCCTACTAGAAAAGAAAAGAAATGTGCATGCACTGTTGTAACTGTTTAAATGTTTATATTTTAACAGTGGAAACTGGAACACAGGAGGTTAACCTCAGTCTTATAAATTTAAGAAAAATATCTGAAACTAAATTACTTTATGGCAGCAAGGAGACACAATGTAGGGAACTTTCCGTATTGTCTTGGAAGTGTTTTATTGTTTTATGACTCCAAGCACTTACCAAAAATCTCAAGAAAAGCCATTGTTTATGTATTTTTACAAGTAGATGCTGAATCTTAACAGCTGCCGTCAGTAGTTGTTTTGGGCCTGGGGATTAGAAGTCAGATGACAAGTAATGATGTAATTCTACAAGTTAGCCCAGCAGTAATATTTGAGATATTAGTCTGAGAACTTTCTGAGAGAGACACATCATTCTGTATTCTGTATTCTGTCTTTGACCTGAGATCAGCAAGAATATCCATTCACCACACCTGCCTTGCTCTGTAGTAAGTAAGTTCTTAGGTTATAGTAATTCTCTTAGATATAGTCAGGAATATAACAAAGCTTAGCTTAGATATTTTTTTATTTATTTGAGACTGTCTTGAAATGTTATCTTAAATAGTTCCTCTGATTTTGAGCTCTGATGTCACTTTAAATATATATTTAGTATTGTCTTGTTCTTTTAGTATTTATTATTAAATATATGTAAACCTTTCATTGTGGCTGATCTGTGTAGAGATATTTAAGTTCTTAGAGTAGTTGCATATTTATTTGGTGACACTGTTGGCCACTCCTAATAGCCTTGCTGTTGGTTAAGCTACCATTGTATTGATAGTAACATTACTCAGTAAGATTGGAGACCCTTTCTTAAGGGTCTTAATGCAGCTGATAAGGAGATGGCTGGTGGCAGTGATAACTACCTTATAGTCTGGGGAAAACGGGGCATAGCTAGTAAACCTGTGGCAGCCTTTCCCAGGTGTGTGTGTGTGTGTGTGTGTGTGTGTGTGTGTGTGTGTGTGTGTGTGTGTGTGTGTGTGTGTGTGTGTGTGTGTAAATCAAACCTCAAAGAGTATGTGTGTCATCTACTTGAGCAGGGACACAAAGCACTGGTTGGACAGAGAGGGTGCTGGCAGTCTTGGCTTGGCCACTCAGCTGAGATCTTAACTCTACAGCTGTGCAGTGGGGAGTCTTATTGAGAATGTGGAGAAAGAGGGAGAAACCAGCCCTAGACTGGCTGTGGTCTATGTGTGCTCTTAAGGGAAATGTTACTTGATGCAGAGAGCTGCATCTGGAATTACTGTGTGTGTACCTGTCATCCTCTCAGTGTATGTCCACCACTGGTGCCAGTGGTGAGGATTGAGGCTCTTTGATTACTGGTTCAGTGGTGGGGCATCACAGACATTATTACTCCCCCCACATTTTGCATCTATATCCTGCTTTTTATTTGGGTGTATTATTGCATCTCATTTGGTTTGTACATGTACTGTTTAAATTTGGACTCTGCCTTTGTCCAGTGTCATGGCTTAAAATACTCCTATGGTTATCTAACTACCCAGTTAAGAAATAAAAACAAATGCATAATTTGTGGCAGCAGTTTAGCAGGTTTCATGGTATGTATTAATATGCTTCCAACATTCACCCTTGCTAGAACCTTACATTTGTTTAATGGCAGAAGGAAACAATAACCCATCTAGTCTGCACTTTTAAATGCTCCCACATTCCAATACCCCTCCATGTCTATCTTAATCTTATGCTTTTCTACCTGTTTCATGACCTTTTCAGTGCCTCTGTGGATTCTTTTTTCCAATACAATATAATACAGTACAGTAGCCAAACAGTGGAATAAACTTCCCCCTTTCATCACAGCCATGTCCTCCACAAAGGAATTTAAAAGATCCCTAAAAACCCATTTGATGAACTCTTTTACGTATATGTCTACCAGTCTCCCCTCTATTCCATTCTGCTATACTCCATACATCTCCTACAATTCTACTCAGCTGCTTCACTCCAGCAAGTTACCGACTGGCAGATGCTGAAGAGCAACACCAGGACCTGTTAAAAGAAATAGATCTAGTTACATCAGATATTGTTAGGCCACTTACCAAACAATAGTGCGTTATCAGCACTGTACTGCTATGTGTATTTATTATTGTGTATAAACTGGAGACTAAAACTTGTAGAAGACATCTTACAATATTAAGCCTTATGCTAAGCTATCTATCTGTTTGCCAGAGTATTTGCCATCACTGATTTAATGTACTTTCTTGTCATTGCTTTATTGCTGGGAATGTTGCATATCAGGTGATTACTGTATAATGTAGTAAATATCCCATGGAATCAATGTCAAATCAAGATTGCAATGTTATGTTATGTTATACTGTTTTATTTATTTAACATTTGTTGACCAGGAAAGTCCGACTAGGTTCCACAGATCCTGTTTTCAGCAGAGGCCTGGGGAGAAATGCTCCAGAAGCATGTCTTTAGAATGTGGGAGGAAACCCACATGAACACAGGGAGAACATGCAAACTACACACAGAAGGCACCCCAGCCGAGAATCGAACTGCCAAACCTCTTGCTGTGAAGCAACAGCATTAACCGCTGCACTACTGCGCTGTTATTCTGCAAACATTGTTTATTTACTCCTGCTTATGTTAAACATCGATTACTGTCTATGTAATTGTTTATGTAGAGCTTTTCTCCCCGGGCCTCTGCTAAAAAAGGACCCATGTCCAGTCGGACCATCCCAGAAAACAAATGTAAAATAAATAAATAAATACACATAGGTATAGTTAGAGTGGGGTGAAGGAGGCAGCTGCACTGGTTGAAAAATGATTTGAGGGACCATGATCAGCTGACACCAATTAGTCTTCAGTACTTTACTGGCACTTGAATGCCACCATTGAATTTGCACTGCAGTGTATTAGTGCTCCATGAAATACACTTATAAACTGTAACATCTGCTTGCCACAGCTACAGCAAGCATAGCAAGCAGTTTGCTACATCTGAAAAGAGAAAAGAGATTTGGTTTCTCTTAAAGTTGTGGGGTCTACCAGATTGGAGGATGACCCCAGGCATCAGAACAGCTAGCCACACCTCTGTCACTGCACATTATAGCAGTCTAATTCATAGAAAAGTATTTTTGGAGTTCCAGGGAGCATTTCTTAGTTAGCCGCTGCAATATGCTACCTCTTCATTCTCATTTCACCTTTGTCTTTCCTGTTCAGTATTACCCATTTGACGTATCCTTGACATGTTTCTCCATCTCTTTTGGTCTCAGATGAGAAGAGCTATGGCCTTTGTAGACTTTGGTCATATTCCTTCGTCTTCATTCCATGGAACTTTCTTCTTGCTTCCCACCTTAGTATAGCAGTGCTACTTTCCTCACATTCTTGGTTCAGTGTTAAATCGCATGATGATAGGACAACCCAAACTGTCAAGGTTATGGTCACAAACAATTAAGTGGGCACTTGAATGTAATGTAAACCAAAACACTTTGTGTTGGTGACAAAATCTAGGTGTCAACACCACAGAACACCAAACCAGTACTTTCTATACAACTAATCTTCTGAGAAGTTCAGCATTTTGGCATTAGCATAAACATGCAAACACCAGAGAGTTGATTATCCAGACTAATTGGTACCTAGAGTAGTTTGGATAATCAAACTGTTTGGATAATCAAACATGCATTGAGCTGGATAAAAAACTTTGAAAACCTTTTTTGTCTGCATGCAGGGAATACATTTTTCAACCATTTAGTGATTCCAATGGACAATAAAGAATATTTTTCATACATAAGCAGGCTACAGGCTCAAGAAACATGCACAAGTGAATACATATCATCTTTAAATATTCAGACTTTATGATTGTTCCTAGCCAAAAACTTTGGAAGGCTGTGTTCGGATAATTGACATTTTGTATAATCAGCTCTCTACTGCAGTTAAATAATACTTAATTATTACTATCACTAACACTAATATATGTTGACTGTTAACTTCTGCTGATGGAAACTTTCCTAAGGGTTTTATTTTCTCATAAAACCCATATCCACAGTTGTACCATCAGTGGCCATACAGAAATATCTGCTACTCTTGATTTCCACTATCTGTCTTTGTAGAAGTGGAAAAGATGCTCTTGAAAAACCATGAATGACATACTCAATGCACTGTGTTCAGAATGAGGAAAGTGTAGTCTCTTTGGTTTATCAATCATTTCACAAGTAACAGTGTAGCTATAGTAAACCTTGACTATTTGTCCAGTCTCCAACAAATCCCTGTTTGTGTATTTTTCCTGCATTTCATGAGATCAAACGCATTTTGAGAATTTCATATGTAAATCTCTTATACTTTGTAATGAAGCTAACAGAGGTACATAGGTTTTGGACCTTGGGTGACTGCATGGATTTATGCAACTTTGGTCTATGTTTTACTATGGTGCCAACTCACTTCTTTAATTAAATTCAGTAAGTTAGCTGATTATTTATGTCAGTAGTCAAGTATTCCTGAAAAAATATGTTTCAGATTATCTTCACTAAATGCTATTCGCAGGATCCTTATGATTTTGAGAATTCCTTTAAGCCCTAGATGATATGTTGTTGTCATTACAGCCTTGTCCCATGTGGTTTTCTCCTTACACTGGAATGGCTGTTCTTTATATACTTACTTTGCTCATTCTACAGCTCTGTCAAGTTACACATCAGCCTGAACCTAAGTAAAGAAGACTTCTTTTAATTACACCTGCTATGCATCTCTCGTTCTCTCACTTTCTATGTGTGTGTGTGTGTGTGTGTGTGTGTGTGTGTGTGTGTGTGTGTGTGTGTGTGTGTGTGTGTGTGTGTCTCTCTCTCTCTCTGTCTCTCTCTCTCTCTCTCTATCTCTCTCCCTACCCCCCCCCACTGAAACAGCTGCAGTGATATCATACTACTTGACTAAAAATAACAAGATTTATTTCTATGCCTGGGATTTTTGCCGAGACACTAAGGAGTCACAAATTCCACCATTTTATATTAGGGCTTTTTAAAATGAACCGTTTGCACCATCTTTAACTCATTAGAAATGAAATCTTCAAAATATCTCAAATGTGAATTTACTGTAAAGATACTCGCATTTTCTTATGTAATCCAGCATAATCTTTATTCAGTATATAGGTGATAAGAAGGTACACATCTGCAGTGTTGGTTATTTGATATATTTGACATACAAAATTATAGCTCAGTAAGTATGCCGATTGTCAAATAATTGTCTTATATGTGTGAATACTGAATGATAAACATATGTACAAATGTGTCTAGATGTGTTATATAATATCCACATCATGCTTTACTTTGTGTCTTAGTCATTTGACTAAAAAGGGTCTATTCTGCATCAGTCCACCATCCCAGGTATCAGACGTAAATACATTTAAATATTCATTTTTGGCTGCATTTATAGCTCACCTCACTTATAGCTAAATATGATCAATTTTCTTTCCGTCATTCAACCAACAACAGCTTGCCAATCATTGTTATGCTATAAAGGGTAGCTTTAACTATGACTGCTAGCTGCACTATTTCTTTAACCAACTGGCACCTTTACAGCATTCTAAATACCAGTATGTAAGTCATGTGGTTGGTATTATTGCACTATTACACAGTCTAACCAATAAAGCAGAAGAGTTGACAGCACAACACTCATTGTCCATCTCTATTATTTAATTTCTTATGAATAACTTAGTGTCAGACGTAAATCAAAAGTGATGCACAAGTGTATGTATTAAGTTGAGGCATGGTACAGCTACACCATCTAAGAAATCCCTTGACATTACAGTGTTGTCCAAGAATTGAGAATCGTGGACCCAATAATTTGAGTTGCCCCAAACTATGAATATAGCAGCAAAAAAAAAAAAAAAACTCTGAGAAAGTAAATTGTGCCATATTTGTGTATCTAATTGGGAAGTAGTGATTAAAGTGCATAATGAGTTTCACAGAGGAATGAGGGGACGTGCAGCAGTGGTAAGAAAAAGTATGTTTCAGAATTACAAGGAGCAGAGAAATAATGTGCTATACAGCCATCATTTTTGCTTCACTATGGGCAGGATTCACGAAGGCTTGCACGGAGTCTAAGAGTAGTGTAAGACTCCATGCAGCCTTCGCGATCCAGGAACAGCCCTAAAGTCCGTGTAAGAGACCAGCTAAAACGTCTCTTACACGGAGTGGGCGTGGATATGCTAATCATCTCACTTGCAGCCGAATAGCATGCAAATGAGGTAGATTAGCGAACCAGTAAGCCCAAAGCAGCCCGTGTACGAGCCGTTTTAGCTGCAGAAATGTACTCAGCTGACAACGTTTCTGCAAAAACCACAATGGAGCCATGTCAGCTCCAAATAAAGGGTGCATATGTGTCAGGCAGCATGCCAATGGCCAAATATGTGGCCATTGACAAGGTACCCCAATGCAAATCTGAGAAATAAATAATTTTTTTTTCGCGATCGGTGTTTAAACATAGCGCAGCCTCACAAGCAAACAGGCTGCGCTGTATAAAACATAAAATGAAGGTTATAAACCCACAAATGTGGGTTTTATGCAATACATGGGTTTACAATGCAGGACCAGCAGACCAAAACAACATGGCCACCGTTTAGTGGTTGCTAAGGGGGGAAGCTGAGTCTAAGACATGTAACTAAGCATTAGTAGGCAATCTGATGCAAATGAGTGTTAGGATACTGAATTCCACTGTCACATAGCAAATGAGCACATTCTGAGTAGTGTAAGAGTTACATAAGGGGGAGGAATAGAGTAGGAGATAGGTGACATCACAGGGAGGAATGGCAGAAAGAAATGCAGTTCATTGGAGGTCAGTGTTACATGACAGATGTCAGACACATATCATGGAAAGAGGAGTGCCACAACATAAGCATGGGAAAGTCAAGAAATGGAAGGTGTACACTGTTGCCTACACCAAAGTTTCTTGCTGGGCATGCATGCGCACGTGTGCGCGCCATGAAGCGCGAGTAGGACAGTATGCGCGCGTGTAAGGCAGACTGAACATGTGGGAGCGTGTTGGTAGATGTTTAACACTGTTTGCGCTGGTGTGCGTGTAGGGCAGACTGAGCATGTGGGAGCCTGTTGGCAGACTTGTAACACTGTTTGTGCGGGTGTGCGCGTGTTTTAACCCAAATAAGCAGATTCTGAACCGTGTAAGCATGTGTGCGCGCGTGTAAGCCACTGTGAGCGTGTTTCTGCTGGTATGCACGCTGCTCCCCCTGAGGAAACAGAAAGGAAAAAGGAAGCAACAGAATTCGTAGGAAGCTAGCAGGGAATACTGCTGGAGCTAGCAGGTGAAAACAATTAGAAGCAGGCAATTACACAGGCAGAATAGTAGCCCAGCCCAGCACTTAAAACTCTGCAAACAGCAGTGCAGGATGTTTCTCTCAAGAGACACTGCAAGACAGGAGTAAGCTATTAGAAGTGAAAACTGAAAAAGCTGAACTCAGAGCAGAAATGTTAGGGGCTGCCATAGCTGTCATAATGAGACATAGGTGACTTGCTGAGGGTGGTGACAATGAAGATGGTGCCAGACAACCCACAGTGAGGAGACGGAGAAGAGTGTACAGGCCCAGGGTCACCTACCATGGGTTACATGAGCTAGAGATAGTAGAGCGCTATAGAATGGACAGAGACCTCCTGCAGCAAATATTTCAGCTGTGCAGGCCACGCCTCACACACAGAACCAACAGAGGGGAACCCATCCCAGTGGAAACCAAGGTATGTGTTGGCCTAAGAATACTAGCAACAGGTACCTTCCAGAGACCAACTGGTGATATGATGGGGATATCACAGGCATCAGCCTCCAGGGTACTGCACCAGTTCCTGGATGCCTTGTCAACACATGTCGGTGATCATGTATATTTCCCCAATGCCCGTGAGGTATTGGCCAGCAATATGCGTCTCTTCCAGCAAATAGCAGAATACCCTGAGGTAGTGGGTGCAATAGACTGCACGCATATACGCATCAAAGCACCAGCCGGTGAGCGGGTAGGGCTTACATTAACCACAAGGGCTTCCTCCATCAACTGCCAGGTCATGTGTGATGCCCAGGGCATAATAATGAATGTGTGTGCTGGCTGCCCTGGGAGCTACCATGATTCCCACATCTGGCATTTGATGCAGCTGTACCAGACATTTGCCAATGGGGACATCCCACACGGACACCTAGTAGGGGATGCAGGTTATGCACTGGAGCCGTGGCTGATGACATTCATCAGAAACGCACACACACCTGAACAGGAACGCCATAATGAGGCACACACACAAACATGTAATGTAATAGAGCATGTGTTTGGGCTGCTCAAGTCACGGTTCCAGTGTCTGGACACATCTGGTGGAGCCTTGCAGTACACACCAACTACATGTACCCAAATTGTCATGGTATGTGCTATGCTACATAATATGATCTTGCGAAAACAGCTGCAGCAGGACCAGCATAGGGCTGGGCCAAACAGCCCCCCACCATTGCTAAGGCCATCACAGGCAGAGCGTGACTCAGAGGAGGAACAACCTGAGCCTGCCCCAATAGGCAGAAGGAGGCGTGCCCAGTATGCCCTGGCCTTGGCAAAGAGGCAACGATAGCACATACACTGGCTCAGTAGGAACCCTGGGAATGATACCCCCTCTGACTCACTCAAATAATAACAGGGATGCCTAAAATGACATGACCTGCTCACAAACATGTACAGGGAGTGTAATATGTGCATCCGACAGAGACAGCCCTGCAGCACCACCTGAGGCATGAATGCCATGTGTTAAGTAATGTAACACCATGTACTATATGCACACCTGAGGACCGTGACTAACATCCTACCCTCACCAAGCATCATGCCACAATATGACAATGAGATGATCAATTGCAATAATTGGCTGAAGTATTGCAGTTAGTCAAAGGGGATACAATGTGTGCCAGCCTGGGATGACATGCTGAGCATGACATGATGCTCCACCTGCTAGGACTGGCATGCACCTATCAGTGCAGGCCGTATGGATATTGGCAAAGGCTGTTGTTACCCACAGCATGCCCTGAATAGGTAAGGCTCAAAACACAAACCTACCTCCATAGGTATCAGAAGGGATAAGAACCTAGATGTAATGCTACCCAATGCCAGAAGTCTAAACAGCAAGATGCATGCAGTCTAAACTCACCCAGTATGGAGAATGTTGATATCTGTGCTGTAACAGAAAACTGGGTCAAGGCTCACAACAGCACCCTAACACTACCAGGTTACACCTCATACTGTGCTGTACAGCCTCAAAACATGGAACAAGCTACAAAAGGAGGGTGACTAGCAATAATTGTTAAGGATAATGACACCCCGATGTTGGTACCACAACAAGAAGCAGCATGGACTAGCCATGGTCAAGTAACAGTGGCTAAAACTGCCTCCCAGTTTATAGCCTGCTACAGACTACCGTCACAACACCAGGAACTGCACCTGGCCTATGTTGGAATACATGAATATATCAAGTCCTCCAAACCACATTATATTGGGTGACTGAAAATACCCAGACATAGACTGGGAGCATTATACTAGCTTCAACACTGTAGGACAAAAGTTCATAGAATCCATAAACCAAAATGCCCAGGAACAACGTACCACTCCCACAAGAGGGGTAAGCATACTGGATGTGATAATCAGAAACATGGGTACTGGATGGCAAGATGAGAAGTGTATTGCTCACTGGTAAGACCAGACCATAGAGTAATCACACTGGATATACACATCCTGACCACAGTCCCTGGCCAGAAAACCACAGTGAAAAAATGTGTAAAGCAAAAGTTGCACTCCTCCAAACTGATGTGGAATCCATTAAAGGCCCTGTGCAGGTGCAAAATATGGGCCACACCTCAGAACCTGTTATACAGGCATTCCATGAACACTGCCAGGAATGCTTGGATTATGCAATCCTAAATTAAAACAAGACACAATGCCATACGCAGGCATCTGGCATGGTGGACTCCAGCCATTACCAAACCATGCAAGAGAATGAGGAAGCTACTACATGATAGAGCAAACATAAAAAAAGAAGTAATCACTGATCAGTAGTATGGCAATAAAATATGTCCACACATACAATCCACTAAGGCCAGCTACAACAAGTTGAATCTGTGAATCTTGAGGCAATGTTACACCTGCCCCAAGTACACAGACAACCCTCAACTCCCCAAGAAATACAAATATATGTGAGAGATGCAACCATTTATCCAAACTGGAGGCTGAGCTCCCTCAACTCAGTACTCCCAAAACTAGTCAGGAGGAGAAGGTAACCACACACACCACAAACCCAGTCCCACATAGACCTATGACAACTGCAAACCAAAGACATAAACACAGAAAAACATTCCCGGAGGCCCAATTACAAACACAGCACACCAACAGAGGCCTCCAAAGCAGACACCCAATCAAACAACCTCCAAACATAGCACATGCAACACATAGTACACAAAGCTGGTGTGCCAAACAGTCACAGGCCAGAAGGAGAAACAACATGCCTGATACAGTTGTAATAGGTGACTCCATAGTGAGACACGCTGCTGTCCCGCACACCAGACTGAACAAGGGAAAGGGTACAGTAAGCTGCCTGTAGGCTGCTACAACACGCCACATAACACAAGTATGCAGGTCACCCCAAAGCAAGTAGAAATATGATGCAGTCATAGTCCATGCTGGTGTGAATGACCTGAGATGTACCTCCCCAGACTACATGAAAAGAGACATAGATGAGCTCTCCGATTATGTAGTCCAGGCCTGTATGACACTGACCGTTTGCAGCATCCTACCCTCACCAAGAATGATGCCACAGTACAAACACAGAATGATCAGTTATAACAAGTGGCACAATTACTGGTGTCATTCCAAGGGAACCCAATGTCTGTCTGCTTGGGATGTCATGCTTGACAAGCCACGCAGCTGTTCCAGGGATGGCTTGTACCTGTTACCCCTGGGCATCTGGATATTGGATAAGGCTTTTGCCACCTCCATAGAGCCTTTCGTAGGTAAGGCTGAAAAGACTAACCCACCACCCTAGAAAACATAAGTGGAAAGAAACATAAGGGTAATGCTGACCAATGCCAGATGTGTAAACCTCAATATGCATGCTCCCGAGGCCCTCCCCAGTATGGAGAACATCGATGTCTGTGCAGTGACAGAAACCTGCTGCAAGCCTCCTGACAGCACACCAGCACTACCAGGTTATACCACATATCATGCTTTATGGCCCCAAAACCTGGAACAAAACATAAAAGGAGGGTGAGTATCCATATTCAGCACAGGCACCCATACATCCAGGTAACTGACAATGCACAAGGCATTGGAGTCCACCATGTGCAACTAACCGTAGTCAAGACTGCTGTACAGTCTGTAGCATGCTACAGACCACACTCTCACACACAGGAACCCCACCCAGCTGTCCTGAAGACACTGGACAGTATGAATGTCCCACCAAATACCAAACAAGGTACTCACAAATTACCACATAGGTGGTAAACCATTATGTATGGAAGGAGTAATCAGGGACCTAGGGACACAAGTGGACAGTAACCTGTTATGTGACACTCACATTGCCAATGTGGCTAGGAAGACTGTCTATATTGGACACCGTATCATGAAAGGATTCACATCTACATCAACAGAGGTCATTGTGCCCCTATACTGTTCTCTTATCAGACCCATAATCTAGTACAATGCCTCATTTGGGATGTACCTTACCTGACACCTGCAGCAGTTAGAAAGACCTCAAAGGTACCTCACCAAGAGGATAAAGGGTCTCAAATATATGTCATATGCTGCCTGGCTGTAGACACCCCAGCTAAATGCAGTCACATACTGCCTACACAGAGGCATTGTATGTCTGTTGTACAAGGCCATGTCCAACACAGGAGTAATGGACATGCTCCACCCCAGAAAACTCAAAGCCATCGGAGCTGTGAGAGTGAAAGATGTCAACCTCAACACATAATGAAATAGGATGTGATGGAGGGACAGATACATAACCCAGAGGCTCCCCACACCCTGGAACAGAATCCCACTCCATGTTAGGCAGAGCCCCTCACTGACACTCTTCAACAGGAATCTTGCCAAGTGGATGGATGATCGTAGATTTACACTGGGGGTCTTCACTGTGTCATGTCCAGACAGAGGCACACCAAAGCAAATCATAAATGGCCATAATATTCACATAGCAAGGTGGCAAAGCCACACACACTCTGGCTAGGCTTACAAATGCCCTAGGGTGGATAGCCTAGTATGAACCTATGAACCTATGAAGATACAAATTGTACAGGACACTAAGGATAATCCCAAGGCTTCCTCAACTGATGGTAGGAACCGTGTTGGGAATTCACAGATATGCTCTGAATCACACAAATATTACAAACAACATACCAAACACACACACATATTGCCAACATACATCCTGACAGGTGCAGTGCAAACCCCACCCCCAGAATGCAAAATATCTATCCCAGAAGACTGCTGGCCCCCTGACATTGCAGATGCTGAGGTAACAGCCAGCATCTACAAAGCAAAACACACAGCAGCAATGGTATGAGATGGTGTCCTGGGCTGAGTCCAACATGGACTCCAAGAAGAATGGAATGCCAAATCACACTACTGCTTAATGTCAGCCTTACCATAGGATATGTTCCCAAAGAGCAGTGTACAAAAACAGTGGTCCTTCTCAACAAAGGTGTTGCCTGAATGGATACTAAAAACTACCACCCCAGAATCCTGAGAAGCTTGGTCTGCACAGCTATGGAAAGGATCAGCATGTACCGCAGACATAAAGATATTGGGGACCTACTGACACCGGACCCTACCCAGTGTGGCTTTCTTAAGTGCAGATCCTGCCCCTAAACATGTTTGACTCATTTGAAACAGTCATTAAGGTCATTGATGAGGGCAATGTGGTCCACACAGCGTAGCTGGACCTTGCAAAGGCTTCCATACAATACCCTAAGTGTTCATTATAGATATGCTCACCAGCTTAAATATAAACCCCTATGTCAGTAGAGGGGTTGCAAACCAGACCAATGACAGAACTGACATGGTCAGACATGCTGCAGCCATGTCAGACTACAAACCAGATATAACTGGCATCCCACAAGGCTTGGTCCTGGGACCTCCCTCGTTTGGTATATATGTCCCATAGGTACAGGCCAACATGGAAGGACTGTGTCTGAACATGTTTGCAGAGGACTACAAACTGCCCACCATATCTGACCCTCCAGCTGACACAAGCATCCCACAAAAGGGCCACATAGAAACAGACAACTGGTGCCATAGCAATGTCAGCAAACTAATTGCAGAAAAGTGTATAGTCAACCCCCGTGGATATACAGTAAGTGCCCACTAATTACCACATAGGTGTTAACCCATTACATACTTAACATGTAATGAGAGACCTGGGGACACAAGGTGATAGATATCCTGCATTGGACAAACATGTGGCTGTACTGTTTACAGAAACATACCATATACCCACCTAATCATGAAGGTTGTCAGATCTAGATAAGGGGAGGTCATTGTGGCTCTGCAGTCATCCTTCATCAGCGTTACAATTGACTACAATAGCCCTGTGGGATGTACCTCAGCAGACACCTCCATCAACTGTAAAGTCCCCAACAGTACCTCACCAGGAGTATCAAAGAGCTTGAACAGATGCCATGTGTTGCCTGATTAAACAAACTGCAGCTACACACACTGCCATACTGCCCACCCAGAGGCAAGCTGTGCCTGATGTATAAAGCCATGTCCAAGCTGGAATCAATAAACATGCTGCACCTTGTACAATCTGAATGGCAGTGAGCTATGCACATGAGAGACCTGAACCCCAGCACTGACATACATAGGACAAGCTGTACTGCATGATCCATAACACAGAAGCCACCCCACTCATGAGTAAACTCCCAGTACAGGTTATCCATAGAGTCACTCATCGATTCACCTCAAGAGGAATCTTGATGAGTGGATGGGAGATGGTAGGTTTACCCTGGGTATCACTGTTATGTCACAGGTAGATGGAGGCACAGTATACTAACCATGACATATGTCATGGCAAACTCCACTTACAATGTGTGTCGAAGGACAAACACACTCTCCGACTAGCATTAGAAATGGCCTAAGGCACATCGCTAGTGTTTGCAAATGTACACCTATGTTGTGGAATACACTACCAATGTTGGACAAGCCTGGTTTAAGTAGTTCATATCTGAACATAATGCAACATGGTCAGATGTGCACAACTGGCCCCTAACCAGGCTGTTGTGCTCACTATGGAACTGTAAAGCAGTGATAGGACTAAAGCCCAGGATACTGTCCACCACAGTGAAAGTACTGAACCAGTACACTATACGGTACTACAGTGTTAGGTCAGTATGAAAGGATGTTGACAACTGTATGCAAAGTATCCCATGCAAACCCTGCAGGCACAGTATAATCCCTGTTGTGTTCACACACAAAGCAGTTGGACAGTAACTACACAACATGACACACAACACACAACCATAAACGGGAGATATTTGTTGAAGTTCACACTCATCCACAAATGTGGTGGGCTGCAGAGTTCAACATATGGAAAGCTCACACTGGGCATGCTCGCACACTTTGATAAATGAGACATATGTCAGACAACATGCCATGGGAAGGCTGAACTGGGCATGCTCACACACTTAGGCCAAATCTCAGTTTAGCAGTTGGCCACACATATCTGGCATTCAGGTGTGTTATTCCATGAACCAACCACATTACAGCAATCTGCCCAGTGCACACAGTTAAATGACTACAGAGACATACGTGATATAGTGTATCCCTCCCATATGCAAACATCTTCCACAGATACACAAGTTGTTCATACAAACAGGGAATGCTATGGCAATAAAGACCTGCAAACAGTCTATCAGCAACAAATAATGTGCATCTGACAATTAAACATATGGGTGTAGAGGTCAACACTAGGCTGTTTGCCCTAGGGAATGACAGCTTAGCCAGAGTGTGCTTGGTGTCTGCCTCCCCAGTACAGTAAGCTACTGTGCCACTGTAAAGTAGGTCACATAAGGCACCGTGTGAGGCTAGTGTGCTGTGCCTCTGTCAAGCAGGGACACAGTGGAGATCCCAGGGTTTGAATTTGCTAAGCCACAGCCATGTTGTTGGTGTGTGCTGGAAGAGGGTTGCTGAGGACCTCTAACAGTAAGTGGGCATCAATAACAGACTGAGGGGAGCCTTATCTGCATTGTCTGGACAATTTCACAGTCAACACTGTGTTGTGATGATTATGAGGGATTAAAGTGTCGTGCTGGTAATGTTCAGAGATGTCCTCCCTCTGTGGGCTACTGCTCTGCAATGTATTAGCTCACTCTGTCTGTTGGACAGCTCATATATGGCTGGTGTACATCTGACAGGTGTCCTGTTGTGGAGCAGTCATGGGTATATTTGGGATAGCATGATCAATGCAAACCTTCCACATGCTCATAGAATGCAGTTGTCAAGGGTTATGCAGAGTGGCCTGTATACTCCCCCAGCATGGGTCCTTTGAAGTCTTCAACCCCAGTCTTCACAAGTGTAAAGTCTGCTTTTGATAAATACAGTTTGTTTGCAGTGACAACCTTGCCTGGGGGTGGGAATGGGATATGGATGGCCAGGGAAAGGTGGGTATAGTGAGATATCAACAATGGTGGTCTACCTCTGGTGTGGAACAGTGAGTACCCATGTTGTAGATGGTCAGGTGTAATATGTATTCCCCCTTGTGGCTGTGGTGAGTGGTTCTGCCATAGCACATGGACTCACAAATTGTACTGGCTGTAGGGTAATGTTGTAGAAGCCTGAGTAGTTCCCACACACAATATGCCTGTACCTGACATTAACAACTGGAATGGTGTATGTGAACACCTGCATATTTTGGCACTGTTCCAAGGGAAGCAAAGTGTGTGTCCTGGATGTGGGAGGGGTGGTCAGGACTGGTTGTGTTGTGTGTTACAGGTCCTGTGGTCATGAAGCATGGTATAAAACATAATCTGCCAGTGCGATGTGCATCTCTGACCCTGACGTAGGTGGCTGCAAATGCATATATATGCTATCCCCCACCTGACAGGTAGTACTAGATGTACATACCTCTGTAGAAATAATGATGTTAGCACCCTATAAATACTGCAGGTGCAGAACAGATGTCCAGTAATTCGGAAAGTGTGTTCTGCTAATGCGTCTCCCTCAAATGTCATAATATAGTTAGGTAGGGGTTTGAATCCGGCAAATGCTCAGTGTGGGGGGGGGTTTGAGTGGGGTTGGTGTATATGAAAGTCTGTGTGAGGGAAATGTCCCTTTTGGCAACTGGGAAAACACACTACAGGATGCACATTCCCCTTTCTAAACACTGATGATGTCAGCACCCTGTAAGTACAGCAGGAGAAGGGAAATTTCCCAGTAATGCAAATAGCGCACTCCACTAATGCATCTGTCTAGAGTATCATAACTATAGCTAGGTAGGGGTTTGAATCCTGCAAATGCTAAGTGTGTGTGGAGGGGGTTAGTGTGTTTGCAAGTCTGTATGAAAGAAATCTCCCTTTTGGCAACTAGGAGAACACACTACAGGATGCACATTCCCCTTTCTAAACACTGATGATGTCAGCACCCTATAAGTAAAGCAGGAGAAGGGAAACCTCCCACTAATGCGAATAGCGTGTTCCGCTAATGCGTCCGTCTTGAATGTCATAACATAGTTAGGTAGGGATTTGAATCCTGCAAGTGTGTGTGGGAGAGAGTGAAAGTAGTGTGTGTGCAATTACATGTGTGAGAAAACTGACCCTTTTGCCAACCAGTACAACACACCAGCTGCTGCATATTCCAATCTCTACACAGAGTTGATGTTAGCACCCTACAAGTACAGTGGAAGAGGGCAAATCTCCCAGTAATGCAAATAGCATGCTCTGCTACTGCATCTCTCACTACTGTCATAGCACAGTTAGTTATGGCATTGGATTCCAGACATGCCACATGTGTTTTTGTCACACAGAATGCCCATGTGTGTGGGTTGTTGTTCACAATAATGCATGACATTGATTAAACTAGTAATGGCAATGGACACAGATGATGTATGTGTGTATGCCAAATACACATATGTACCTGTGACCTTCAATAGTTACCATGTCTGATGCCTGCCACATGTGAATACATGGTATTTGCACTGGATAACATTATGACTGTGGTCTTCTGTGCGGGTGCTGAACGTGGTATGTGTATATACAGTGTGATATGTAGATGGTATCAACCTAGCAGTGAGGGATACACATCTGGTCTGGGGCATATAGTCTACATGTTGTTGATGAACAGGTGCTACATGTTTTCACCTGTTGTGGGAGTGGTAACAAGTTGTTCCATAGCAATGCAGTGACTACATGCTAGGAACCTTTCAGATAGGGTGTTGTAGCTACAGTAACTCATCAGCATTCAGTAATACGTCAGCATTCCTGGTGAGGGTATGATGCCAACCAAGGTCAGGGTCATACCAGCCTGTGCCACATGCTCAGAGAGCCCTTCCATGTTCCCTATCATGTAGTCCAGGGAGGTACATCATAGGTCAGCCATAGTGGCATGGACAATGACTGAGTCATATGTGTCCATGCCTCTGACTGACCTGTATGCTTGTGTTATGTGGTGGACCATAGTGCCCCACAGGCATATCACTGTGACCTTCACCTTGTCCAGCCTGGTGAGCATGACCTCACTGTACCGGACAATAAAGGTACCTAACACAACTGTAGCAGGTGTGTTGTCTAGCCATACAGGCTGTGACTGTTTGGCACACAGGATTTGTGTGCTATGTGTTATGCGTGATGTGTTCTGGCATAATGTATGCCTGTATGTCAGCTGCAGAGGTGTCTGCCGCTCAGGCAGGATGCTATCCTTAGGCTCCACGAATGGCCCAGTGTATTCACGTGCTTGTATTGCTGTCAGTGTAGGTCTACATCAGACTGGTATTGTAGTCACTGTAGTATTTCATGCCACCTGACAGGTTATGCCAGTACTGGGTTCAGAGTGCTTAGTCCCCAGTTTGGCTATGTGGTTCCATCTCATACATGTGTTGTATGTCCATGTGTAGGGGAGAGGGTTGACTGTGTACATGTGGCAGCTGTGACATTGCCACATGACCCACATATTCCACAACTGTACCATAGAGGTGACTAACAACTGACCTTTGCACATGCTACCATAGTATTGTGATTGTCATGGTGATTAACAGCACATAGGGCCAATGGGGAACAAGGTACATAGGTTCATAGGTTCATAGGTTCATACTAGGCTATCTGCCCTAGGGCATTTATAAACATAGCCAGAATGTGTTTGGCTGTCGCCATCCATTGTAAATTTATCTTGCTATGCCCTTTTTCGAGGTTAGTATACTGTGCCTCTGTCTAACAGTGACACAGAAGTGATACCCGGGGTAAACCTATGATGTCCCATCCACTTATCAAGATTCCTCTTGAAGAGAGTCAATGAGGGACTCTGGCTAACCTGGACTGGGATTTTATTCCAGAGTGAAGGGAGCCTCTGGGTTATGAATCTGTCCCTCCAGCATGTCCTATTTATTTCAGTGCTGAGGTTCAAGTCTCTCGAGCGTGTAGCTCAATGGGATTTGGATATTCTGAGGTGCAGCATGCCCATTAATTCCGGGTTTGACATGGCTTTATACATCAAGCGCAGATTGCCTCTGAACAGGCGGTATGCCACTGAGTAGAGCTGGAGTTTCTTTAACTGGTCAGCATATGGCATCTGTTTGAGCACTTTGATCCTCTTGGTGAGGTACTTTTGGGGTCTTTCCAGTTGCTGCAGGTGTCTGGTAAGGTACATCCCAACAGGGGCATTGTACTCAATTATGGGCCCGATGAGGGATGAGTAAAGAGGCACGATGTCCTCCCCTGATCTAGATGTGAATCCCTTCATGATGAGGTGGGCTATATAAAATGTTTTTCTAACCACTTTGGCCACGTGGTTGTCAAATGAGAGATTGCTATCAACTTGGGTCCCCAGGCCCCTAATTACTTCTTCTGTACTTAATGGATTACCACCTATGTGGTACTTTGTGGGCACTTTGTTTTTGCCAAAGGGGATGACTATACACTTTTTGGCATTCAGCTTGAGGCCATGGCTCTGGCACAAGTTGTCTGTTTCTATGAGGCCCTTTTGGAGGATGCTTATGTTGGCTGGAGAGTTGATTATGGCAGCCAGTTTGCAGGCATCTGCGAACGTGGTCAGCCACAGTCCTTCCGTGTTGGCCTGTACCTCCAAGAAATATATACCGAACAAGAGAGGTCCCAGGACTGAGCCTTGTGGGACACCACTTGTAACTGGTTTGGAGTCTGGCATGGCTCCAGCAATTCTAACCATGTGGGTTCTGTCCTTGAGCCAGTGTGCAATACATCTAGTGACATAGGGGTTTTTATTTAAGCTGGTGAGCTTCTCTAGAATGCCCGAGTGGGGTATTGTATCAAAGGCTTTTGCGAGGTCCAGGTAGGCTGTGTGGACCACCTTCACCTCGTCAATGGCCTTGGTGACTGTTTCAAAGAAATCAACCAGGTTTGAGAGGCAGGATCTGCCCTTAACAAAGCCAAACTGGGTATGATCCAGTGTATGTAGGTCCCCAATATCTTTATTTATGAGGTCCATGATGATCCTTTCCATAGCTTTGCAGACCAAGCTAGTCATGCTTATGGGGTAATAGTGTCCAGGATTTGTTGAGGCACAACCTTTCTGTAGAGGGACCACTGTTTTTGTATGCCACTCTTTGGCCACATATCCTGTAGTAAGGCTGAGATTGAACAGTAGTTTTATGTTTGGGTGTAGCTCTTCTTGGAGTTCATGTAGGACACAGCCCGGGACACTGTCTGGTCCCATTGATGCAGTGTTTATTGCTTTGGATAGGGCGGCGATGTCAGGGGGGCAGCACTCTGCTGGGATAAATATTTGCCCTTTCGGTGTGGAGGGGGGGAGAAGTTTGTGCTGAACCTGTCAGCTAGGATGTTGGCAATGTCTGTGGGTTTGGTGTTTCTATTGACATTTTGGACTACCTCTGAACATATCTGGGAATTACCACCCAGGTTCCTAACATAACTAAAGAAAGCCTTGTGATGATGCTTAGTGTCCTGTGCAATTTTCTCTCGAAGCTGGCCTTAGACAATGTTATGAGTGCTCGTAGTTTTTTGCTAATACTGATCAGTGATGCCTTCCCTTTTTGAGATTTTGCTGTATCATTTAGTAGCTTCCTCCTTCTATTGTATAGTTTGTTTATGGCTGGGGTCCACCAGACAGGACTTCTGCCTTTGGAGGATTGGGTCTTGGTTTTATTCGGGATCGCATGATCCATGCATTCCTGAAGGTGTCCATAGAATGCGTTTATAGAGGAATCTGCGGTCTGGTCCGTATTTTCCACAGGCCCAGGGGATTTGAAGGTTTCCACCTCAGTTTTGAGGAGTTTGAATTTGCTTTAGAGAAGTTGTTCACTGTGGTTTTCTGAGCAGGGGGTGGGGTCGGGATGTGAATATCCAGTGAGATTACTTTATGGTCTGATCTTACCAGTGAGGGATACACTTCTGGTCTGGAGCATAGAGTCCCCATGTTGGTGATGATCAGGTCCAGTATGTTTTCCCTTCTTGTGGGAGTGGTAACAAGTTGTTCCATAGCATTTGAGTACATATATTCTAGGAATCTTTGGGCTATGGTGTTGGAGATAGAGTTATGCTCCCAGTCTATGTTTGGGTAGTTGAAATCGCCCAGTATAATGGTGTTTGGAGAGACCCTCATATTTTCCACTGTTCTCAGGAAGGCCGAGTGTGGTTCTTGGGTTTGGGAGGATGGTCTGTAGCAGGCTATAACCTGGAAGGCAGTTTTACCCATTGTTAGTTGCACATGGATAGTCTCTGATGCTTGGTGCTTTGCCACCAACCTGGAGGTGTGGGTATCTTTGATGAATATCAATACTCCCCCTACTTTTGTGGTTCGGTCCAAGTTTTGGGGCTGAAAAGCATGGTATGAGGTATAACCTGGTAGTGCTGGGGTGCTCTCAGTAGCCCTGAACCAGGTATCTATTACTGCACAGATATCGATGTTGTCCATGCTAAGGAGAGTTTCGAGTGCATGCATCTAGAGGTTTAGACTTCTGGCGTTGAGTAGCATTACTCTTAGTTTCTTATCCCTTGTGATACCTATGAAGGTGGGTTTGCCATTTGAGCCTTGCCTAACAAAGGCACTATGGGGGTAGCAAGAGCCTTTGCCAATATCCAAAAGCACAGGGGTGACAGGTGCAAGCCATCCCTAGCAAAGCAGGTGTTGCAACAGAAGATGAGTATGTGAGGGTGTAGTGCCTGTGATTAGTTAGCAGTGGCATGTATGACTGCTCACGTGGACAAATGCCAGGTAAGTCATATGCAATGTGTCACAGGCAACGTACATGTGAACAGGACAAACAGTGACGTTCTGTCAAGTGAGACATGGACATACATATAGTAAGCTATGCAGATGTCACTAGGAGTCCACAGAAGCTCTGTAACTATGCATTGCAGGTGGGATCAGTATTCCAGGGTAATTGCAAGCAAACATGCATGCAAACAAAGCTATAGTAAGCAGGGCTGCATGTAGTCCATTGTACAACAAACAAGCTGTACCACTTCCAGTAGGTAACACTGCAAATATGCAGGCACTATGCACATATACATGGAAATACACAGGTCAGATGGCTAGGTTCCAGTCTCAGCACACACAAGTGTACAGACCATGTACCATCAGGATGTACAATAACTGGATGGAAACCCATGTGCTCATACCTGCAGTAATACACATGTCAAATAACAGACACTGAGCCTTCACTCAGTGGTTCCATACTTAGTAGGATGTATGCTACCTGGCCTGCCACCACAGTATCCCTGACATGTATGGGGACTCTCCCTCCTGTAACAGTTAGTTTTGTGTGTTGGGGCTGTCTAGCATGGTATGAGATGTGAGCTTGCAGTGCTAGGGTGCTCATGTGTGTCCTGCACCAGTCGTGTAGTACTGCACACATATCAACATCCTCAAACATCCGCATTGCAGAGTCCAGTGTGGGCAACATGCCACTTGCAGTTTACATGTCCATCATTGTGTATTAATACTTTCATTACCTTATCCCCTGTGCTACCTATGTATGTAGCCTTCTGTTGACATCCTTACCACCAGTATGCCAACATGTGCAGATGATACACTATGGTACTTACCATAGGTGTAGACAACAGTACATGACAATCATACCCTTACTGCATCAGGCATGCTGTGATATACTCACAATTATTTCAGCACACAGTACTGTTAACAACATGATACTATTACTACACGTCTATGTAGTCACCCTGTGCATCAGCAACATGTTAACCTGTACCTGCACTGATGTTACAGATTGCAGGAGGTGGCACAGTTTCATCATATGCACAGGGTGTGAACTTGGTATGCCTGAGTCAGCCACTGATACCACCAATTGACATGTATGTGTATGTGTGTTGGTGAGGGACAGCAGTACAAGGTGGGGCAATGTTGATGCAGTGTGTGTGTGTATGCGGTAGCCCTAGGTGTTGTCAATTCACGTGTGTATGGATGCACACATTTCCACCTCATGGCTGCCATATACTGGTGTTTGTGGATAGCCACATACTGTACCTGCCAGGTCGTACAGATCAGTGTCTCTGGCCATGGACATGGTACCTGTGCCTTCCAGGGGTGCTACGGACCGTATCCGGTACAAATCCAGACTGGGTACTGTCATCAGAAGCAGGTGTTCATTGACTGGACACAGATCCCTGTCGGGCCTGGCCAGAGCCACGTGCACATGGTCTCCTGGGGCGGTCTGATGACAGCACAGACCCAGCATTGCTGGGGCTGCTGCTGGCACTATGGGGCGGCCGAGGCCCTGTTGTCGTCCGCGATGACTGCCAGCTGCTGCTGTTGCTGGCATACACCCACGTCGACGCCTCAACCGTCCACTATCGCCCTGGCTCATGGACATGTAGTTGTGGAACCAGTCTAATATGTCCCCACAACGTCTGTCTGTGACATCGGTGAAATTACGGATGGCAGCCGCAATGTCACGCATACTGTCAGTCATGGCTGTGCGACATGCTGTCAGCTCCCTCAGACCCTGTCTGGTGTACTGTTCCATACGTGACTGTGCCTGCATGACAGCCCGAAACATACCTGAGGTTGTAAGACCTCTGTGGGCACGACTGACAGGGGCAGTACACCCACGGATGCTCCCACGAGAACCCCTGGACATCTGTCTGTGTGGTACCATCTCAGGGCCATGCCCATGGCTGCTGTGTGGGGAGGCATGTGCCACAGATACCACATTACCCTGGTCAATGCCCACTGTATGCTGTCCATCACCTAGGGACATTGGTGACAAAGGGTGTATTGGCAGGATAACTGTGCGCATTGATGGGGTTGACAGCTGTGTACTGTCAATCGGCTGACCAATGATTGACCCTGGCATACCTTCCTGTGCCATTACACAGATGTCATCATTATCATTACCCATGGTACCTGCTTCAGATTCCCTGCTGCATGACACCAGAGCAGCACCAGAACCTGTGGGAGGGAAGCAGGAAACACAGTTTACAATGTCTACACAATATTACCAGTGATGCACACATCTACACATGCACAGGTCCAGACATGTACATGTGCACACATGCACACATGCACAGGTGCACACATGCACAGGTGCACACATGCACACATGCACAGGTGCACACATGCGCACATGCACATGCACACATGCACACGTGCACATGTGCACACGTACACATGCACACAGTTGCACACAGTTGTACACTACTCAGTATGTGAGATATCAACACACAGACACAGACACACCTGCATGCATACACAGAGCACTACTCAGTGAGCCTAATATTACTATTACTATCAAGACTATTAAAGGTATTGTTAATACATACTCACCAGCATGGATAGGCTGCATTGCTGTTACACCGGAGGAACCTGCAGAAGTGAGGAAACTAATGTCAGTGGGCACAACTGTGCCATTGTTACTGAGTATGATACAGGTCAGTAGTACAACAGTCGCCTTTCACAGGTCAGCTGCTGATATTGAGGATATCACACTTGCACAATAAATACTATGATGACAGCTACAAACCAAGGACACACCTCACACATGCATTAACTACCAGTGTACACAACAGTCAACTATACATATGGCATATTACCCGCACCCGCCTAGTCTTGTTGCTGCGTGGCTCCAGCCTCCATCATAATGCATGTCTGCTGTTGTTGTTGTTGGCACTGGAGCCACTACACTCATGAGTAGTCCCTCCAGTCTGGTGAGTGGGGATGTGTAGCCACCCCACCACCTGTGGAGACCTGTTGCCTGTGGATATCCGACGCACGCTGATGGACATTTATGATTAAATCACTGCAGTGATGTCGCATCTGCTCATATGTCCTATTATGCGTGCTCATGTCATTTACCTGACGGACCAGGTCTTGCCACAGTGCAGCCCTCTCCTGTTGATTCTGGCTGGTGCGGAAAAGAGTATTGCATAATCCCACACCAGGCTCTAGTGTATCTCCTCATCCTCAGCTGTGGAGTAAGCTGGATTTGTGGTGAGCCATGTTCCTGAAAAAGGAAATAACCTGATATCAGCAATATATGTCAGCAGAATTTGGCACACATACTACACATGCTACTCGACTGTTATGATATGACATATCTCACATATATAGCATCTGTCTGTCTATTGGTGGATACACATGTAAATGGCCAGGTATCAGTGCTCAGCCAGCAACTGTGCAACAGTACCTGGCACACTCCATATGACATACTACCAAACCCCAGCAGTCAGAACACTGATTCAGGTCCAGAGCACCTCCTCACTCTGGGGGTTTGTATCTAGGTACTGTATGGGCTACATCATCAACTACCGTGAGCTGACCACAAACTAATTGCCCTGGATATACATATCCCACCTCCACCACCAGCACAAATGACTATAGTGAATAACATTGCAAATGCAAACTTTACACTTTGTAACAGTGACATGGTATGCTTTCAGCCCACTGGGCCAGTGGAAGACACAACCCACAATGCTGACCCCTACACAAATGCTTTCTACGGGCATCTCCGAGAATGCATGGATCATGCAGTCCCATATATGGCCAAGACACCCTCCACAAAGGGACAGCATCCTGTCTGGTGGACCCCAGCCATAGACAGATTGTATTACAAAATATGGAAGCTACTGCAAGACAGAGCATAATTCCATAAAGGGAAGGCATGTCTGAGCAGCACTAGTAAGGATCTATTTTCCCTCATACAAACATCCATGGGCAACTTTGAGAGGGAAATCAAGAGGGACACTATAGATAACCACAAGGCCTTCTTCAGTTATGTTAGCAACCTGGTCAGAATCCCTCCACTATGCTCATAGTTAGTACACAACAACAAATAATTCACTGAAACCACAGATATTGACAACATTGTGGCAGACAGGTTCAGTGCAGGTTTCACCCCTCCCTCTCCCCAAAATAAGACATAGTTATCCCAGCTGACTGTAACCTCCTGTCATCACAGATGTCCAGGTGAGAGCCGCCCTCAGGAAAGCAGAATACACAACATGAATGGGACCTGATGGTATCCCCGGTTGCATGCTACATGAACTCTGACAGGAGCTAAACACACATATAGAAGCACTATGTAACAATAGCCTGACTACAGGATATGTACCTGTACACTGGTGCACAGCAGCAGTGGTTCCACTCCACGAAGGAGGCACCTCAACATACCAATACAATACAACACAATACAATACATTACAATACAATACTATACAATATGCTATTGCCCCTGGGACTACAGCAGCATACTGTTCTGCTACCCTAACCATTGTGACACATGTGGTGTGATGGTACCTGCTGCTGTCAAACAGTTACACAAGGTGACTCATATGGCATATTACCTATCTGACTAACATTCAGCAGGGGTATGTGTGACGTGTACTCATGGGGAGTCTTGCTTCTTAACACTGTGTGGTTTATTGCAGGGTATGTCTTATCTGTGGGTAGGAACCTTTACCTCCACATGTGCTCTCTATTGCAGTGGCACGGACGACACACAGCAGTCATTTAGGTTGTGGATGGTGTGAGGTGTTACTATGGTTGTTGGACATCTGTCATGGGTGTGACTTAAGTATGTAAATCCAGGAGTGGTAACCTTTATGTGGGTAGTATGTGTGTACTCTGTAGTGTTGTCAGTCACTATGCATTGGTAATGTGTTTGAGTGCATTGTCACAGTGTTGTATATGTCACTGTGTCCTTCTCCATATCTGTAGCCGTCATGTGAGCTACATACCATGGCAGCCATTATGTGGTGTGGAGGGGTACGCTGACCTACATGTCCATAGCTGACACACCATGTCTGCTGACACATACCATGTGTAGGTATTCCAGGAATAGTGTGCCACCGTGAATATCATTGGGGGACTATTGTACACATTTATGACCCTGTTCACCCCTGACACATGTAGTGGTGAGTAGCCAATCACATATCTGGTGGTTACTGGTGTAGGTGATTTGAAATGGGGTATGGTACTCCAGTTTTGACACTGGTGTTCACTCCATGCCTTTGTCACCAGGCACCTGTACATCTGTACACATGTGCCTCACTCAGAATATATATACATCTCTCTCTCTCTCTCTATATATATATATATATATATATATATATATATATATATATATATATATATATGTATATAGATATATATATATATATATATATATATATATATATATATATATGTCTGTATACATATACACATATATATATTGATGTACATATATTGCTATAGATATGGAGAGGGGGTGACAGAGAGGGGTGGGAGTGACAGAGGGGTGGGACAGGGGTGTTGAGGTCATTACATACAGTCATACCTGTAGATAGTCAGATCTGTCTGTCTATATATTGATGTACATATATTGCTATAGATATGGAGAGGGGGTGACAGAGAGAGGTGAGAGTGACAGAGGGGTGGGACAGGGGGTGTTGAGGTCGTCATATACAGTCATACCTGTAGATAGTCAGATCTGTCTGTCTATATATTGATATACATATATTGCTATAGATATGGAGGGGGGTGACAGAGAGGGAGTGAGAGTGCCAGAGGGGGTGGGGCAGGGGTGTTGAGGTCGTCATATACATTCATACCTTTAGATAGTCAGACCTGTGTGTCTATATATTGATGTACATATATTGCTATAGATATGGATGGGGGGTGACAGAGAGGGGTGAGAGTGACAGAGGGGTGGGACAGGGGTTTTGAGATCATATACAGTCATACCTGTAGATAGTCAGATCTGTCTGTCTATATATTGATGTACATATATTGCTATAGATATGGAGGGGGGGTGTGACAGAGAGGGAGTGAGAGTGACAGAGGGGGTGGGACAGGGGGTGTTGAGATCGTCATATACATTCATACCTGTAGATAGTCAGATCTGTCTGTCTATATATCGATGTACATATATTGCTATAGATGGGGGGGGTGTGACAGAGAGGGGGTGAGAATGACAGAGGGGGTGGGACAGGGGGTGTTGAGGTCGTCATATACAGTCATACCTGTAGATAGTCAGATCTGTCTGTTTATATATTGATGTACATATATT
Organism: Protopterus annectens; assembly: GCF_019279795.1. Classification (NCBI taxonomy): domain Eukaryota; kingdom Metazoa; phylum Chordata; order Ceratodontiformes; family Protopteridae; genus Protopterus; species Protopterus annectens. The sequence goes on along the minus strand of NC_056729.1, from coordinate 583,695,750 downwards.
GCTATAGATATGGAGGGGGGGTGTGACAGAGAGGGGGTGAGAGTGACAGAGGGGGTGGGACAGTGGGTGTTGAGGTCATCATATACAGTCATACCTGTAGATAGTCAGATCTGTATGTCTATGTATATGTATCTACATATATCTATATCTGTATGTGTGTATTACATATATATGTTTGTACATATTCTATCTATCTACATTTGTCTATGTATTCCTACATCTCTCTCTATGTATGTATATACATATATGCATATTATATATATATATATATATATATATATATATATACATACATATTTTGACATACATACGTATCCGTATGATAGATACATATCAACATGTTTGTTCACCATACTGTATACACACACTAACATACTGCTAAACATACCTAACTGTGAAACCTACTTTGTACATTGCACTACAACCTACTTTCAACCTACATTGATATGTGCACATAGATGCTCTCACATACAAATGTATGTACAGCCTTCACTGATAGTTGCTGTATGTCCCCTGCCCTTTGCACATCTTCATATACATATGGATACAGACCAATGACACATATGGAGGGTTCACAGTATGTAGACCTTTATAGTATTACTTTACATTACCTGTGTTTGTCACAGCTGCTTGTGTTGCCATCTGGTTTTGTGTCCTGCTGCTCCACTTGCCAGTTGTCAGCTTTCAGGTGGCTGTTGCTGACCAGTTTTGTTTGTGTATGTTTAATTTTGTTTTTCTCTGTCTCTGTCTCTGTCTCTCTCTCTCTCTGTCTCTCACTTCCTCCTCAGGGTGCAATGAAAGTATTGCATGTGTGGACTGGGAGTACAGCCTGCTTTTGTAGGTATCTGCATATGTCCATATGATGGCCTCTGCACCAATTGTTAGCCAGCATTTGCTAATTGCATGCAGCCAGTTGGGTACTGATTGCAGTTCTCACTGTGATTTCAGAACAGTGCTATAAAAAGGTATGTGAGATAGTCGTAGCCCTTTCAGATTTTAAGGGCAGGGACCATGCTGGTATGCTGTGGACAATGTTCTGTGAGTGTAAAGGTTGGTATCTCTCTCATATTTCCAGCTGTGTTGTAGATTAACATTTCTCCATTCATTTATCCAATTTCCTGTACTAACTGTGTGTGTACACTGACACCTACGACTACTACTACTGTTAATGTGTGTGTGTGTGTGTGTGTGTGTGTGTGTGTGTGTGTGTGTGTGTGTGTGTGTGTGTGTGTGTGTGTGTGTGTGTGCTTTCCTGTGGGACATGTGGTGTAACTGGTGGATAGCAGTGGCTCTTGCACTTTGTTGCTATGGCTTCAATATTTGCCCTTTACAGTCATTACTTCTATGCCTGCTAGGTGTCCTGACTGTAGTGTGCTGCTGTGGTTTTCCTATTTTCCATGTACATTCACACCTTGGAATGCTTGCTATATCTGCTAGGGTGTTACAGCATGCAGTGTGGTCTGGCCATGGTGTGGGCCTTGACATCTATTAGGGTATTTGAGTATGCTGCTGAGCAGGCCCCAGACACTCTCAGGTGCATCTGTTATCTGCCTCATGGAATGGTACATATCAGTGGGGTACACCCATTAAATTGTCTGGTATGCTGCAGTTGTGACTGTGGGATAGCATGAGCATATGTATTACTACACTTTTTCTGCCATGCAAGTGGTGCATACTTTCAGGACTTCATAGTTACCATTGCATGTGTTGTAACACCTTTCTGCCTACTGTTTGTACATTTCACATGGAGTCTGTGGGGCATTCCTGTAACTCAGTCACTGTTGCTATGTCTAGGCTCTTAACTATTCAAATATGGTGGTGTCAAACCTCTCGTGCACAAATATTTGCAGGTTGTCCACATTTCTGCCTCATATTTTGGTCAATATCTCATGCACAGATTTTTCTGGCAAATCACTCTGGGCTCAAGTCAGAATATAGTGACAAACATTTAAGTTTCAGACTTCATACCCTTCCAAACATCCCACAAAATGCAGAACCTGTTACTCTCTGAACTGTCTGAGTTTGTTGTAACATTATTTGTAATGTGTCCCTGGTTTTGGCCCTTTGCTCCACATATTTTATTACTTCGTCCGGATGTGTTCCTGTAACAGGTTGTGGGGTATGGGCAGTGATTATCCTGCTGTGAGTATGTGTGTGGCTTGCAAGGTGCTACAGTGACATTATTACCTACTAGCTACCAACTAGCATGGCTGTTTCTGTTTACATACTACTATCATAGATATCCACTAGATTTGACAGTAAATATACGACGTGCTTTGTGTACTACACATCCTATATTCCCTTTACTTTCATTCCTACTATTACATGATATATTTATTTTAGCACAATGTTCTTATATGACTGCCATGGCATAGTGGTAAGTCATGCAGACTAGTGTTTCCACGGTCCTGGGTTTGGGACTAACAGTGGGATTTTATTTTGCTTTTGAACTGACTATAGGACCTGTCAATCACAGTGACTAAGGCACTTTTAAGCAGTTGTAACCGGGTTAGCACTGGTTTGTGCGGAGCTCACGCATGCACACTGGCGTTTAGCTCTGCTCACAGACGCACACACCCGCTTACAACCGCTTACTCTTGCGCACACCCGCGCTATTTTCTTTGAAAGAAATGAAAATGGGGAGACAGGAAAGTGGTGAAAAAGGGGTCCCAAAGAGGATAAGACAGTAGGGAAACAAGCTCGGGTTTTGCAGGAGGGATGTAGGTAAGGCCCATAGCTGTCCATTTCTTCATCAGCAACGGCTGTGCATATGTATGTAATTTGGTGTGACATTTGAAACCTTCCACCCCTGAGAGAGGTGTCAGGACAACAATAATACTTGTTGTACAGCCAATTGTAATTGATAGTTTCCATGTCCAGCAGACATATGTGCAGAATGGGCAGCTATGTATGGGGCATAATTTTTTTGTGGGTACAGAGTGCCTTTTTTTTTTTTTTTTTTTTTTCAGGTGAGAGTGGTATGTCAGGTGAAGGAAGTCGGTATAGCTGGGGAGGTAGGTTGGGTAGGTCAACAGACAAGACAAACAAGACGCATACAGGGGCGGTGTATGACACGTGTGGGGGGGTTACACAATTGATAGGGACGGAGGTTTGGATATCCAGAGCCCCTGAGCCCACAGATGGCAACAGTGGAACTGATATCCCCACCCATGGGCAGTTGCCACTCTTCCTTCACTGCCCAGGATGGGGCTGTGCTGGGGGCTGTGTAGGCCGGGCAACAGGCATGCCCGTAAGTTGTGCCACCTGTGCCTCAAGCTGGCATAGGGGCCCAAGAACAGTGTCCCAGATTTCCCTACGCACCACAGTCCAGACGCTACGGAGGGTGAGTGGTGGTTCTCCTCCGGCCACGCTTGCAGAGGGGGGACGGGCCCCATCCCCTGCAGCGCTTCCACCCGCAGGTGGCACAAGGCCACCGGAGGAGGGTCCAGACTGGGCACTAGTGCCAGGTGCACACGCCAGCTGAGGTGGGAGAGGTGGGTCCGCTGGAACCCGCCTTCCTTGTCGTCCTATGTTTTGCATTATGTCATGACAGTTTGGGTTAGTAACATACAATACCATTCGCAATTAGTTGTAATAACATGCATTAGTATTCCCATTAACCAAACACCCAGATATTCACACCATTGAACAGCGAGCATAACACATGCATAATTTGAACAGCAATACACAGTCCAACAACATGCAGGGTTGATTGATGGCAACAGGCCATCAGGTTTGGATGTATGAACAGGGCAGATGCATCAACATACATGCAAATATTTATGACCCAACAGGACAAATGTCCAGGGGTGTTAATTGTGATTGCACATACCAATTTCACGTGGAATGGATTATATGTGGTTATAGGGTGGGGTGAAGAAAATAATATTAACACCTTCGAATACCAATACATATGCTGTACATTTCTAATAGCTACAGATATATACACACTACTGTTCTAACTGCAGTTTCCTATATGATAACTACTTCAATTTGGTGATAGGACTGTTACTGCTACATCAATATATATTTTATTGTTATTCATACACGTTCATATCTGGCTTTGTTCAGCTACATCATCCTGCTACATTTGCTTTATATAGCTATAGACAACTGTGGATGTTTGATATTTCAGACAATCATACTATCTGCATATTGCAGACTGAGAGCAACATATCCAGATTTTGGGATACACATTCCAGCTGCAGCAACACTTTGAACACATTTTGTAGTTTGGTTCTACTTGTCACATTCATTTCATTCTGTACTGACTGCAGTATACTTTATTCAGGGGTTCTTACTACTTTATTGGTGGATTCATAACTCTTTCTCACACTCTCTCACTTGTTTTCATTTTACTATTCAGGATGGTACTTACTTCTAGGCTTTATTGACATGTTTTACCTGTAGTTATTACAATCCTTTCCAGCAGTCTCACTTCTGTCATGTTTCAGTATTTCAACAGGGATATATTTCACACATGTGATTTGCTCATCTTCTGCAGCTGTACTTTTCAGCCTGCTGCAGGTTGTGTACTATTATATTACAGGTGGGGCATCTTTATTTCAGACTTTATTTCAGACATTTTCATTTTTCTATTTGGATTACAGACTGCAACACACTTTTGTAATCAAGCAATACTTGCAAACACTTTTACACTGTTACTTGCACATTTTATTACTTAGTGACTACACTGCACTCTTTTGCTAACTGTCATACTTTTATATTTCTTTACAGTTACTGGGAGTGGATTACTGACCTGCCTGGTGGCGCAACCACACCAGCCTATCGCCATAGGCTCTGCGGTTCACAGAACGGACACCTGCAGCTGTAATATAAATGAAGTAATATTGGAATACACATCTCCATAATATCAGCTAATTTAATTTTTTACATACATAACTAAATGTAGCTTACTCAGTAGTGGGGTGTTGGGCATTTGCCAGGCCTCCTGGATCCAAAGGTTCAATTGGTCCTGCTTGCATCTCTTCAGGTCTGCATGGTGATGACGGACCTGCTCACCAGTCCGTGGAATCCCTGTGGCACTGGTGAGATCATGAGCCAACCGGTCCCACGCCTCAGCTCTATATGCTCCCCACAGGACCTGGCCCTGCATGAGTTGGGCCTCATGATTGTGGACTAGGAGCCAGACCATGTATTTGGACTCCTCAACACCCCACCTCTGTGCTCGAAAGCAACTACCCTCACCTACTCCTGACATTCTGGCTGCAAGTCAGTTCTGCAATCATTTATGCTGTGTATTCCCACCTATGGGGCTTATATATGCCGTTTTTCCCGCACCTATCTGTGATTGGCCATTTTGGAATTGTATCAACTTCACAAAACCTGCTTTGTCATGCTCCACTTTCTATTCATTCCTATATATTTGCTATTACTGCATTTCTAAGCGCAGTTGTTGTGGCTTAGTGGTTCAGTACCTTGACTATGCTGCATGGTATCCTGGGTTCGAACCTGGCCACTGCTTTTTATATTTTATGACTGTCTAGACAGGCTAGGGGGTGTGTCTGTGTAAAGGCAGTTTTGTTACAGCTTGCTCAACGTTGCCCGTTGGTTAGCTTGTTAGCATGGTGTGCAGCTCCGCGCAAATGGGGTATACTGGTTTACGCCTCATTTGGCTGTTAGCACGCATATTACGCTCAGCTCAGCTAGGTTTGGCTGTTAGCACGCATATTGCGCTCAGCTCAGCTAGGGGCACACAGTTTCAGCGTGTTAAACCACTGCTCACCTACGGGCACTCATTTTGCACCTGTTAAACCACTGCTCACCTACGGGCACTCATTTTGCACCTGTTAAACCACTGCTCACCTACGGGCAGATGCACTCACCTTGATAAACTGTAGCTCAGCTATAGGCACATCTCGCATTTTTTATTGTTTTGTTATCTCACATTTCTTCAAAATAAATGGACTATTTCATTACATTTAACATAAAATATAATTTTATATGTGTACATATTTGTCAGGGACTTGTTTCATGCTTATTTTACTAAAAATAAAAATTGATGCTTTGGGAGCTCAAACCATGAATTTATGCTCTTCAGCCGACGTCTCTACCGCTACGCTATTGCTTTTTGGCTTGCTTTACATATTTAGTTCTTATATCCTTTTCCACTGACTGCCAACTGTGGCTAAGCTATGGGCACGCCAGCTAAACGCACTCACGGGCAAACATCTTTACGATTTAAAAAAAAATATATAACATGTTCATTTATATATTTTATGTTTATAGTCTGTGGGGGCATGTGTTGTGTTGTGTTTATTCACATTTTCATGGCCTCTTTCGTGGGTGTTTACTTTGGGCACTTTTACTCTTCTGGGGGCGTGTCCGCTTGCAGGGCCCGGCCTATGGACACGCCCCCTACTGTCTTCCACAGACCGTGTTAGCCTTAGGTGTGATTCAGCATGCTCTCATGAATATGCAGAGCATGCTGACATCACTCCGTTTAACTGCAGCCTCCGTGTAAGAGTTATAACTCTTACATGGAGGCTTCGTGAATCCTGCCCTATGTTTCACCAGGGAACATGTTCAAATGAAATGCTGCTGCTTTGGTTAAAAAATTAAGGAGTCAGTCTAAATATTATAAGTTTCCTGAGTTGCATGATTTACTAGTTTGAAGCAAATAAATGATTGTTATTCAAAATGATCAAACAACAGGCAGAATGTTACAAGAACACATTTGAAATTTTAAAATGCAATAGATTTGAGCAGTAAGTACAATGACTTTGCTAAAACTAAAACAGAAAACAGTAAAGCTATGAGTATATACAACTGCAAATGAAACAAAAGAAATAACTTTTTTTCAGAAACAAAGTTTAAATGAGCTATACTTGCTGTGAAATGCAAGTTGATGGTAACTTGTTCAGTATATGTGGCATGATTGTAAGATTAATAAGAGGAATTGTACTTCACTGTCAGTTATATAAATCTTATGCAAAAAGTCATTCAAAACACTTTTTTCAAATAATTTAAAACATTAGAAATTATTCTGCAAATGGAAACAATGTTTATGGTAGAATAAAGTCATTAAAATAACATATTTATAAGCACAGTAAGTACTGAAACTGTCTATAGTTGCAGACACGTCAAAGAGAATTTGAAAGAAGAGAATCAGTCAGAAATCTGGACAGAGATGCTCAAAATCAGTAATCACAGTGCGATGCTTAAATTAGATACTGGGGCAGAAGGTAACAATATATGTTTTTTCAAACATTTGAAATGCTGCAGTTAAAAGAAAAAAATACATACATACATAAAAAAATACATACATACATATACACATATTTCAAGGCATGGGCATTAATGTCCTTCTAGCCTGCCAATATACCAAAACAGTTGTTCCCATAATGTGTCCAGGGTGTTCTTAAAAATATCTAAATTACTGCTTGCTTTAATGTAATTTAGTAGTCTAGTCCATGCATCAGCTGCACCGATGAATGCATTTCTCATTCCTATAGTATCTTCTACATAGGTTATCTGATGATTCTCTATTACCTTTTGATAACCCCTTACATTCCCAGAGGTACTTGACTCTAAATGCCCTATATACTTGAATAAGGTCTCCTCTTAGATGTCTATATAAGACACTGTACAATTTCAGATAGTTTAGTCTTTCATAATAACTTAAAGTTTCACATCCATGGGTGTTCTTGGCATATTTCTCCTTTACTCTTTCCAGTTTACTCATGCTTGTTTTCTTATGAGGTTTCCATATTGTTACTCCATACTCAGGTTTGGGTCTAATGTAACTTACAAACAATAACATAATCATTTCTAATTTCCTAGACTTTAATAATCATTTTATAGAACCTATAGTTCAATAACTATCATTAACCAATTGGTAGGTACAATTAGAAAAACTCAAAGCTAGATCTAACCATATACCCAAGTCCTAAAATGAAAGTACAGTTTCAATCACTGTGTGCTATACTAAATATGCACCTTTCAATTTATGTCTCCCAAATCTTATATACTTAGTTTTTGATGTATTTACAAGTATATTATTCTCCTGTGCCCATATGGTTAATTTAGTCACATTCTTTTGCAAACATGAATTATCCTTAACATTTGTAATCAGTTTATTCAGTTTCAAGTCATCTGCATACAGAGTTGAGAATACCTCAGACGATGAAAAAGTTAGATCTGAAAGATGCAGTCTAATCAAGTAAGGGCCTAGGATAGAACCCTGTGGTACACCCTGACTGTAACCAGGAATTTCACCTGTCCAACTGCTGTATGATACTTGCCATGTCCTATTTGTAAGCAAAGAGTATATCAATACTTAGTTGTTGTAATTCATTGATCAGCGTTTTGTGCATGACCCTGTCAAATACTGAAGTTAAATCTATGTACATTACATCACACAGCACAACTGTTCATTCATTCTGTTATTATATTGCTATAGAACATCATGTTACAGAGGGTAACACATCTGTTTTCAACACATGCATGCTGATACATGTTTTCAAGACCCAGCCTTTACAGTTCTAACAATAACATATCCAATATTACCTTCTCCTTTATTTTTTCACAACAGGAAGATAAACTTAAGGGTCTGAATGACTCTTAGTTTGTCATACTCCCCTTTCCCTTAAAGACAGGCTTAATAAGTCCAGGTCTCCAATCTTGAGGAGTCTCCCCATATTTATGCAACCTAATAAATAAATAAATAAATTGGGATCAAAAATTAGTGTACAAATACCCAGTCATGTTGAAACTGCTGCTGACATGTTTACATACATCATGCCTCCTTATCTCGTACCCTGCAAAAGACAGTCACCTCCTGTATACCTTTCTGATGTCAGACTTAGATAAAACTGATCAAACAACAGAACATACCATATCTGCTGTCAATATATATATATATATATATATATATATCAGCAGCAGGCTTACTCTCCCCCAAAAGATAGCCACCTATATATGCATCAGATGTTTCATTGCGAGGAAAATGAAAATAAAAATAGTTACAGTAGCATTTCCAACCTGTTACTTTTGAGACAGTACAGTGTTCCTATAGATGCTATAGTGATCCTCCATGGATCCCTTTGAAGTTTGTGAAGAAAGATAAAGTAAATGAGCCCACTGCTCCCAACACAAGCTATAGTAACCTCTCTCTGAGGTTTAGGAGGAATATTAAAGAAATAATGACATCATCTCCAGACCCTCATGCATGCACGCACACACACACACACACACACACACACACACACACACACACACACACACAAAGACACACACACACACACACACACACACACACACACACACACACAGACACACACACACACACACACACACACACACACACACACACACACACACACACACACACACACACACACACACACACACACACACACACACACACACACAGTGATCTTACGTGTACTTCTGTGTACAGCTTTGAGCAGAACTAGTTTTAGACTACAGCAGGTGGGTTCAAGCCAGAGGTGTGAAAATCCACTTATGCAGCCTTGGTGTGCGAGGGCCAGTAGACCTAAGCAGTTATGAAGGTTTGGGAATTCTGTAATACATTTATAACCCTCTTCTTATTTTTTTGGAGAGATGACTGTTGAACTGAGCAAGTTCATAGGTTCATAGGTTTGTACTAGGCTATCTGCCCTAGGGCATTTATAAGCCTAGCCAGAGTGTATGTGGCTTACACCACCCCTTAGGATGAGAATACTACACCCTTTTAGGGTTTAGTTTACTATGCCTCTGTCTAGTAGTGACACAGAGATGACCCCCAGGGTAAACCTACGATCTCCCATCCACTCGTCGAGATTTCTCTTAAATAGAGTCAGTGAGGGGCTCTGCCTAACATGGACTGGGATTCTGTTCCAGAGTGTAGGGAGCCTCTGGGTTATGAATCTGTCCCTCCAGCACATTCTATTTATTTCTGTGTTGAGGTTTAAGTCACTTGTTCTCGTGGCTCTGATGGATTTGGATTTTCTGAGGTGGAGCATGTCCATTAATTCAGGATTGGACATGGCCTTGTACGTCAGGCACAGATCACCTCTGAGTAGGCGGTATGCGACTGAATAGAGCTAGAGTTTTTTCAGTCGGGCAGCATATGACATATGTTTAAGACCCTTTATCCTCTTGGTGACAGCAAGCTCATTTACTTTCATGCAGGCAACCCTTACCAAGCAGTTATAGCCACTTCTATTAACAATTTGGAGGAGACTGCGTAATATATCTTATTTTTGTTCCAGATAAAGAGTTGCCTGACATTAAAACATTGTAGGTTGGCTCACATAATTACATTAGTCCTGTAAAGCCAAAATAATAACCAAAGAGCAACAGACAGCTAGTCATTCTCCTCCACAGAAAACAATCACACCAGTCATGCCTACTGTCTGTATATATCAGATGTCCACTTAAGCAGTCCATCTTACTTCTCACAAATGCACACTAGTCCTGCAAAACCAGATACTGAATGTTTAAATTCTGCAAATGGCAATGTCAGTTACTTCCATCCAGCCATGACCAATCTCCACCCAGCAGTTATAGCCACGGTTTCTGACGGCTACGTAGCATTATTTCACCTCCACCACTGTCCACACAAACAACTTGCCACATCTTAAAGTATTCCAAAGAAGTTCCTCTACACAAATCACAAAAGACATACAAATATTGTAAAAAATATCTAGTTGATCTCGGCCCATATTATTGTAAAAGCAGTACTAACATATCTCACCCTGCCATTCTCTCTCATCAACTATACTCCACACAAATCACAAAACTAAAATGATTGCCAAAAACATAAGTACCTAGTTTATCACAGCCAGTATTACTTCAAAAAGACGAATACCACTTAACTCATTATTCCTGGCATACCATTCCTCGATCCCTGCCCAGAAATCTACAGACCACCCCTAGTTTACTTACATACGTATCAAAAGAAAACTCCCTTCCTATACACCTACATTTGAACATTGTAAGATCTCATCTCTACTCCAAAAAAAGATCACCAGGGTACCAAAAAGAACTTGTAAATATCCACAGGCACCACCAGGAATGAATACCAAAGTCCAAATGTACAAACACAGCTTTAATGAAAAAGAACTGAACACACATATACTACTGACATTAACGTTCCTAACTGATACGTTTTCTTTTAAAAACACTTCCTCGATGCGGACTGACCTCAAAACTCATCCATTTATATTTGTTCTACACTATCAATTAAATAATTAACCAATTGAATTTAAAAAAAAACAGGATCCTAATCTCATCTATACTACCATGACCTTTCATCATTTAAATGTGATGTCACGTTAACTGGAGCACCACCTTCCTTCAGAACTCGCTATGCTGTGGGCACATTTTATTTAAGTACAGACAGTTTCTTTATTTATTTTCTAGAGCAAAGAAATCTTGCACTAAAAATAAATAAATAAATATTGCAACAGCACCCCTACAACTTGATGCCCTAAGTGGTGGTTTAGTTTACCTGTGCATGTCTGTTACTATAAATATTGCTGCAGAATGTAATAAGGAAAGACTGCATGATATTAAAGAATGGGCAAGCAAAAATAGTTAGACTGTTGATGAAATGAATGCAATGAACAGTTAAGCTGCATTGAGTTCTTTTCAGTTAATGAATGTACAACTGTTTTATTACCTGCACTTCCCTGACTCAGTTAAGACTTTTATGTTTTGAATTTTATTGCAGTGAATCAGTAGTGCTGCCAGGGCAGTTTAAAGGGGGCTGTTGCCTTGGATACAAACTGTTAGGGGATGTGATTGGAACCTCAGAAGAGTTGCCGATCAGGTGAAAGTGCAGAACTAGTATTTGTTTAAGGAGCTCTGGCTATGCAGCTGCTTAAATGAATTTTTGGCATGTCATTAACTATAGGAAGAACTAGTAGAACCTCCTTGTTATATTTCTACATTTTTGTCAGGGGGATCTTAATTTATGAAAGGACATTCTCTCTCTGTCTCTTTTCACCAGACCCATAACATGGAGCAGGGGGGGATCACAGTGAAGTGAAATTGTGACACTGACATTCAGTATGGCAATTTATAGCTTGCAGAATAGACAGCGAAAAGCAAATGGAAAAGCAAAGGTTCATTCAGTGGAAACTTTTATAGCTTTGTAATTTGACATCTTTTGTCAAATGGCCGTATTTGATAACTCTTTTTTGAATGGTCAAAAGATTTGTCAAACCACAACATTCGGCTGGTATTAGCTGTCAAAATACTTGTCAAAGTGTAGCGGTTGGGTGTTACAGAGATACAGAGATGGTATGGAGCTTTATAGTTGTGCGAGTCCCTGATAACCCTGCTTCAAAGAAACTGTACTTGTGTAAACTACACATCCTCACCATCACCGGTCCTTGTCTTATAGAAATCTGTGTGATTCACCTTAAATAGCTTTCCATCTCCCTTACAAAAAACATAGACTATTGCTTTGTGTGTTTACCAGTAACACCATTTTCAAGCTATAAGCCTTTGGGTGGCTTTTTTGTTCTTATGTTAGCTCCAGCCTGAAAATCTGATATTCTTTGCAGTTTCTGCAGAAGTAGTGCTTCTTTATTTCATTAAGGTGAACAAGGGACTCATCAGTACCTATGGCCTAAATAAAAATCTAAACTGTCAAAGGGATTACCTTGTCTTTACGGAAATTGGTGGTAAATGTTCCACTGTATCCAGCCAATTGACCAAGGAGGTGACCATGTATCCATTTTTTCTCCAAAAATAAAGTTAGAAGAACAAATTATTGACATGAAATGTTCCACACAGAGATTACAATAAATACTACAAACTTCAGTTTTGTAACTTGTTTTTTTTATATAACTTCCATACTAAATCTAAAGACTGCTTCCTTGATAAATCTTACAACCTCTATTTAATCATCTAAATTATCCCTTGGCTGACTAGCAGAACTATGCCTAAGCCAGTAAGCAGGTAGAAATACTTCAACTTTTGTCCTTTAGACAGTTTCGACCACCTTTTATGAATAAAGTGCTGCATGATTTTTTACTCTGTTTGCTATTATTACTGTAGTACTATTTTTTCTGTAGTGTCTGTTCTTTATTATGCATTTTAATAGTGTGGTGAGTATTACATTAGGATTTGTTATGTTTATAATTTACCAAAAAATTATGTCTATTCTTTGAAAACAAAATGACCTTTATTTCCATCAGTATATACTTTGATACTTAAAAATGACTTTGAGACCAATGGTGCAAAAATACCAACTTGGTTAAATACACATATTTGATATCACATGAAATCGTTTAATCCTGGAAACTAGTAGCATACAAAGTACCTGCCATCTGCGTTCTTTAACATCAAATGCAGCCTTACAATTTCTGTCACATCCTTAAAAACATTGCCAGCACAGAATTCTGACAACTTGCATAGTTTTTATACAAGGTATTAGTGGTGTTTTCCATTCTGATCTTTTTAGCATGCTCACGGGCTTGTCTCTTCAGTGCACCAGTTGTGTATCCTATATAAAAAGTGTCACAGTTTGAGCAGTTAGCAATATAACAACATTTTTTGATTGGCATATAAAGTAATCTGTTCTTTAAGTCATTCTGAGGTTGTTTCAATGTTGCTTCTGGCACTGAAACAACACTGGGAACATAACAACCCACAATATTCTGTTCCCCTTGTCCTGTGACTAAAGTTCCAGGTAGTGGATAAAACTTTGTTATTGTCAAATATTTGTTTAAAATTGCCATTTTCTGTTATTCACAAGCAATACTTTTGTACCCAGTTTTTGCAGCACTTTTATGTTGCCTGATAAACTTCACCAGTTGTTGTTGTTAACAATACTTTTTTATAGCTGGAGAATCCAGAGCTCTAAAATGATTTCCATTTGCTTTTTTCAGTGATTGTCATTTGTGGGAAATTTTCACCAGAAAGGAACAAGTGTTCATAACAATTGATTCTCATAGGTTCATAGGTTCATACTAGGCTATCTGCCCAAGGGCATTTATAAGCCTAGCCCATAGTTATGTGGCTTTCGCCACCCCTTTAGTTTGAATAAAAACTATGCCTATCATTTTTCTGTGCCTCTGTCAAGCAGTGACACTGAAGTAATCCCTGGGGTATATCTGCGATCTCCCATCCATTGGTCAAGATTCCTCTTGAACAAGGCCAGCGAGGTGCTCTGCCTCACATGTACCGGGATTTTGTTCCACAGCATAGGGAGTCTCTGGGTGATGAATCTGTCCCTCCAGCACGTTCTATTTATAACCGTGTCAAGGTTTAAGTCTCCTGCCCTTGTGGTTCTGAGGGATCTAGATTTTTGAGGTGAAGCATATTCATCAAATCTGGGTTTGACATGGCCTTATATGTCAGGCACAGGTCACCTCTGAGCAAGCGGTATGAGACTGAATAGAGCTGGAGTTCTTTCAGTCGGGCAGCATAAGACATATTTTTGAGACCCTTTATCCTTTTGGTGAGGAACTTTTGGGGCCTTTCAAGCTGCATCAGGTGTCTGGTCAGATACATTCCGAACGGGCATTGTACTCAATCATAGGTCTAATGAGTGATGAGTACAGGGGGACGATGACCTCCCTTGATCTAGATGTGAATCCCTTCATGATCAGGTGGGCGATATAGAAGGTTTTCCTAACTACTTTAGCAACATGAGTGTCAAACGAAGGCTACTGTCAACTTGGGTCCCCAGATCCCTGATGACTTTTTCTGTGCTCAGTGGATTGCCACCTATATGGTAGCTAGGGGTAACCTTGTTTTTCCCGAAGGGTATGACTATGCATTTTTTGGCGTTTAACTTCAGGCCATGGCTCTGGCACCAGTTAACCATTTCTGTGAGGCCCTTCTGGAGGATATCTGTGTCAGATGTGTTTTCGACTATGGCGCCCAGTTTGCAGTCATCTGCAAACTTTGTCAGCCATAACCCTCCTGTGTTTGCTTGTACTTCAGAAAAGTAGATGCCGAACAAGAGTGGACCCAGGACTGAGCCCTGTGGGACACCACTTGTGACAGGCTTTGAGTCTGACATGGCTCCAGCAACTCTGACCCTGTGGGTTCTATCACTTAGCCAGTTTGCAACCCATCTTGTGATGTATGGGTTTACATTCAAGCTGATGAGTTTTTCGATTATACCTGAGTGGGGTATTGTGTTGAAGGCCTTTGCCAGGTCGAGGTAGGCTGTATGGACTGCCTTTCCCTCATCAATGGCCTTGGTTACTGTCTCGAAAAAGTCAACCAAGTTTAAGAGGCAGGATCTGCCTTTGACAAAGCCAAACTGGGTTGGATCCAAAGTCTGCAAGTTCCCTATGTCTTTATTTATGAGTTCCATTATGATCCTCTCCATGGCTTTGCAGATAAGGCTTGTCAAGCTAATGGGCGGTAATTTCCAGGGTCTGTGGAGGCACCCCTTATGAAGTGGGACCACAGTTGCCGTGCGCCACTCCTTGGGTAATGATCCTGAGGTGAGGCTAAGATTAAACAGCTGTCCTAACTGTGGGTTTAATTCCTCGTTGAGTTCATGAAGCACACAGCCGGGACACCATCCGTCCCATGGATGCTGTGTTTTGCCTTAGTGAGGGCAGTTCTCACCTGGGCGTTGGAGATGTTAGGGGGCTACAATCCTCTTCAATAGAAATCTCTCCTCTTTGTGGGTAGGGGGGTCAGCAGTTTGCACTGAACCTGTCAGCCAGTATGTTAGCAATGTGTGTAGGTTCAGTAATTTTCACATCATTTTGAACTAATTCTGAGCATATATGGGAGTTTCCTCCTAGGTTTCTAACATAGCTAAAGAAGGCCTTATGATTGTCTTTAGAGTCCTTGGCGATTTTTCTCTCAAAATTTGCCTTGGATGATTTTATGAGAGCTCTTAGTTTTTACTTATAATGATCAAAGGTGTCTTACCTTTCAAGGATTTTGCTCTATCTTGTAGTAGCTTCCTCCTTTTGTTGTAGAGCTTGTTTATGGCTGGGGTCCACCAGACTGGACGCTTGCCTTTGGTACAGAGAGTCTTAGTTTTGTTTGGGATTGCCTGATCCATGCAGTCCTGTAGGTGCTGGTAGAAGGCATTTGTAAGTGATTCAGCGGTTTGAGTAATGTTTACCACTGGCTCAGAGGCCTTAAAGGAGACCACACTAGTTTTTAGAAGTGTAAAATCGGCTTTTGAGAAGTTTTTCACTGTGGTCTTTTTTGTTTCAGGTGGGGGGATGAGGACCTCCAGCGAGATTAGTTTATGATCTGATCTCACCAGTGAGGGGTATACTTCTGGTGTTGAACATTTTGATCCCATGTTCATGATGATGAGATCAAGTATGTTTTCTCCTCTTGTGGGGATGGTGACTAGTTGTTTCATGGCATTTGAGTTTATGAACTCCAGGAATCTTTGGGTTAGAGTGTTCGGGCTTGAGTAGTGTTCCCAGTCTATATTAGGGTAGTTGAAGTCACCTAGTATGATGGTGTTTGGAGATACATTTATCCCCTCCAATGTTTTCAGGAAGGCCATGTGAGTTTCCTGAGTTTGAGAGGGTGGCCTGTAACATGCTACAAATTGCAGAGCAGACTTGCCTATGGTTAATTGCACCTGGATGGTCTCCGATGCATCGCGTTGCTAATTAACCTTGAGGTGTGGGTGTCCTTTATGAATATGGACACCCCCCCTCCTTTCTTGGTGTTGTCCGGATTTTGGGGCCGGAACGCATGATATGAGGTGAAACCTGTTAGTGCTGGGGTGCTCTCAGGAGCCTTGAACCAGGTTTCTGTCACAGCACAGACATCGATGTTCTCCATATTGAGAAGGGCCTCGAGTGTGTGCATCTTGAGATTGAGACTTCTGGCATTGAGCAGCATTACCCTTAGTTTTTTCCTTTTGGTGTTCTAGGGTGGTAGGTTTAGAATTTGAGCCTTGCCTAAAAAGGCACTATGGGGTGGCAAGAGCCTTTGCCAATATCCGGAAGCCCAGGGTGACAGGTGCAAGCCGCCCTCATAAGCAGCGTGGCTTGTCCAGCATGTCATCCCAGGCAGACAGACATTGATCCCCTTTGAATGACACCAGAATTTAAGCCAATTATTAAAGCTGATCATCTTATCACTGTATTGTGGCATCATTCTAGGTGAAGGTAGGATACTGCTCAAGGTCAGGGTCATACCTGCCTGGGCTACATAATCAGAGAGCTCCTCAATGTCCCTTTCATGTAGTCCAAGGAGGTACATCTCAGGTCGCTGACACCAGCGTGGACAATGACTGAGTCGCACTTGTACCTGCTGTTGAGAGACCTGAGTGCTTTGGCGCTATGTGGCGGATTCTAGCGCCCGACAGGCAGCTCACTGTGGCCTTCTCCTTACTCAGTCTGGTGCGCGGGACGTCAGTGTGTCTGACTATGGAATCACCAATGACAAGTGTGTCTGGCATTTTGTTTGGCCTTAAGGGCTGTGACTGTCTGACACTCTGACTGTGTGGTCTATGTGTTGCATGTGTTGGGTCGTGAGGTGGTAGTTGTTTGGGTGTCTGCTTTGGTGGCCTCTGCTGTTTTGGTAAATTTTTGATCAGAGCCTCCGAGTATGTCTTTGTGTGAGTATGTGTATGATTTGAAGTTGTGATGGTGCCATGTGTGACTGGGTATGTATTGTGTGTGGTTACCTTCTCCTCCTGTCTGGTCTTGCCAGTCCTATGTTGAGAGAGAGCTCAGCCTCCAGTTTGGCCGTATAGTTGCATCTCTCACATGTATTTGTGTTTTGTGGGAGAAGGAGAGGATTGTCTGTGTACATGAGGCAATTGTAACATTGCCTCAATATTCCCAGGTTCACCAATTGAGCTGGAGAGGACACTAGAAACTGATCCCTCGACATACTAGAAGTAGTAGATAAAGAGACTTTCAAAGGACTCCGGGGGAAGTGGGTTTTAGGCTGGTGGGGTACTATCTATAATAAGAGTGCTTTATCAAGGTGCAAGTACTGTAGGAGTAAGTGCTAGGCTTTACAGATAGAGAATAGTCTACTTGGGAATCAAGTAGAGATGAACTTTTCAGTTGTAGGATATGCTGGTTAGATCAGCAGTACAGTTTAGCGTGTTTTATAGCAGGGGGCTGAAGGGAGCTAGGAATTGGCCCAAAACGACCAATGGACTACTAGTTTCTGGCTGAAACTTCACCAAATCGGACAAAAAGGCCGCTCAGTGCTTCCCACTCTGTTGTTTTCTTTTTCTGTAATGCCATATATCATATATAAAAGTAATATACATACTATGTTTAATACACAAGCATGTGATTGACATAATGAGTTATGACTGGGTCTCCAGCTCTAGAGGTGAATCTTGGCATCCGTGTTGAAAACACGTAATAACAGGTTATGATTGGTGAGACTAGATCAAGCTTTTTGTAATGCATGGAGTTTTATCTACTCCATGTACTACCAGTTATAACAGGAAAAAATAAAGCAAAATGTTTTACTGGTTTGAAAGTGAGTAAAGCACATAGCGAATGCTGTATATAGGCAACAAACAATGTATACAGCACTAAATAAAACACTTATAAAAGCTGGGTATAGGCAGCAAGTAATATAACAGGAGAACATGCCAGAGGCAGTTTTTAAATACTACTGCAATTTAAATTAATGATTTACAGACTGACATCTGTAAAGGTTCATTGACAGAAAATATGAGGCCTAAGGGACAGCTGAGAACGAAGTAATGACTTGCGAGACTTGTCACCCAACTATAAAAGCACTTAGAGTGCATGCAGCAATTGTTACACACCTCTGAAAATGCTGTTATGGTCGTGAATTGCACTGCAGTAGTGCATGACAAGTTTGTTTTTTCCTGATTTTGGAGCATAATCACGGAACTACGTACACTACATGATTCCCAAATATAGGTCATGGTAATGACAAGCAGCAAACAGATGGTATACCATGCTTCCAAATCATCTGTTTCTTAGGAGACCTGCCTTGGACATTCATAAAATGGTATGTGGCAATCACTGCATGGAGACTAGTTCAAGTAGGCACAAGCTGAACAGAAGTATACTCCCTCTGTAATAAATTATAACGATCCAAAGGAATGCAACAGTTTCAGTACATGCATATCTGATTTCTGAGTATCAGGTAATCATATTTACCATACCTGCTTCCCCTGCTTCACATCATCGCACTGTTAATGTGCTTCTCAGTTTGGACTGCGCTTGTGAAGGTGTTTAATGTAACACACAAAATTAAGCACACCTAGACAAAAATGAAGTACCCAAAACCAAAGTGTTCTAGTTAACTCTATGGAGTTAATTTAATGTAAGCTGTTTCTCCCTTTGTAGAGCACTTACCAAGAGTTAACGATTATACTACAAACATTTGTAGTATTCATAAAAGTACAACATATGCAATGATGTACTAAGTGCACCAGTGGTACAGACTGAGACACAGCTGTGTCTGAAGGGTATGTGAATATTCAGCAACCTACAGACATGGTAATGACAGGAGTGAGTGTAAGGTTTGGAGGTATAAACACCCAGAATGCTCTTTGTCACTGTAAAGGGGAGCCGCTATTGTCCATTACATACTACAGCAGTGCTCAGCTGCCCCCAGGCATGGACAAGATTCATTCACAAAGTTTCTGAGCTCATCGTCCATGACAGAGAATGCTAGCATTATTATTATATATTAAAAATAAGAGATCCAATTCAGGGATAACTCCCACTAGTGGGCACATTGCATCATCACAGTTTTGGGGGGTTGGACAGTGTGGTTGTCATTCTCATTGAGTCTAAAGGCATCCACTGATCTTAGGTTGGCATTAGAAGTTAACTACAATTATAAATACTTCATTACTTACTTCAGGAACTTATATGATAACACCCAACATTACTCTTAATGTATTCATAATGGCACCACCTACTGGAATCCAGTGGATATTGCAAATATATTGACATTGTGAATATATTGACAAACATATTCAAATCAAATTTCACCCCAGAAACAGCTATACAAAACACACATATCCTTAAATATCTGAAATTCCCCTATTGTTATTAAGTAACACATGCTAAAAGTATTCTCCTAATCAAGAAAATACATGTTCTATGGGACCTGCTAACATACCAGTCTGTCTGATGCATAGTATTAAATATGTACTAGTGGCCTGATGTGTAGTATTAAATATGTACTAGTGGACTTTCTCCTACAGCCATTCATCCTAAATTTATCCACTGGTTTTCATCAAGGTATGTCACACAGCAGTTGTGATGCCTATTCACAAGCAGCAATATGGACCACAGAAAATTATAGGCCCATCAGCCTGGCAAGTCTCCTCTGCAATGCCATGAATAAGCCATAATAGACCTAATGAACTATGATACTAAAAATGTTGACCTAGAGCAGTTTGGCTTTATTAAGGATAGAAAATTTCTAATGAATTTGCTAATTTCTTTTTTTTTTTTTTTTGAAAAGTTAACACAAGCCATGTGGTGTGTGGTCACACTGTCCATGCAGCATATCTTGACCTTGCCAAGGTATTTCGTACCACACCACACACTAACATAATTATCAAATTAATCCCTGTGTAGTTAGAAGGATAGCAGAAATCATGCAGTACAGTGAACACTAGGACCACAAATATGAACTTGCTTGACCAAAAACCAAATCAAGGTGGAGAGACAGATTTGTTACACAAAAACTATCCCTTCTCAGGAACTAACGTCCAATCCAGATCACACAAGATGACACATTCCTTTAAAAAGGATGTAGACAACTGGATTGATATTCATAAAGTCACCTCTGGCATAACTGGCTTATTGCTCTTTCCAAGAGGGAGTACGATATGAAGGAGGGTATTGTCAAGGAATAAATGATCACATGGCCCAGCTGCCTTGTATTTCCTAGTATTTCTACATCTATTTCAGTGATTTACCAGAAGTCAGGGACAAAGTAAAAATATGACGCAAAAACAAGAGATGTTCAGCAAAATCAGGGACAGTTCAGAGATAAGCTTCTCTGCATAACTCTCAGCTTCTTTGCTCAAGAATTCTGGACATTGCCAAAACAATAAGTGGGAGCCAAAAAACAGACGTGTTTTAAATATTATTAAAATTAATTTTAACATTTTATAGAACAGCATGTTTTGAATCAACATGCATTTTCTGAACAATACGAACTATGCAACTCTAACATCTGGCATTATCTAGTTGTCTGCATTGATCTCTGATTTACAACAAAATCAGAAACAGGACACAACACTTGATGTAAAATCACAGACACTTGGCAAAATCAGGGACAGCTGAGAGATATGGTTCTCTGTAGTAGCACCTTCATCCTTCTGAAGCAGCATGCATTTCTGTGGTTATTTTTTACTAGGCTTTAGTGATCATAGCTGTTTGTCAGAAGTTGCTGTATATTTGAAGAGGGCTCTCAACTCTACCTCATTATGAGGAACATTCATCATTTTGAATGTCTGCAATTCTATTATCCACATTGAAGAAGTCGGTCACACTTTCATTATTGTGATTTTTATAACAACTAGGCATTCTAAATAATACTGAAACAAATATGTTATACTGTTCCTGTATTACCCATTTGGTAAATTTGTTCCATATGGTGAGAGAGGCAGTGTTCCAAATTATGGAGATGGAAAGTTGGCAGTTCTCTGAGGCATTCAGTGGAAACAAAGCAAATGGCAGGCTGATGCTGATCACTTACATAAAATATATCATTGCTATGGCTTGGTGGGGTGCAGGGTAGAGTTTAGTATCTGAAAGCTCAAATTTAAAATTCATTACTCTGATTTAATGCTTTTTCACTTTTTGTGGAAGAAGACCAGATAGATCTGCGAGCTGTGTTAGCAAAACACATTGTCCACAGCACAACTTGTTTGTATTTATTTATTTTTAGTAATGGATATGGGGGTGGTGTGTCCTATAGTAGCAAATGAAATATATTAATGTGGATGTAAGGTTTTTCACTTTCTTCTCAATGAGACATCAAGAAAACAGAGAAAGTGAGTATCATTTTTGATTACAGGTGATGTATGAAGGCAAATAACAATTATAAGATAATATGAGGGGAAGTGGTATCTGATCAGCAAAGATATTCAATATATGTGATCTTTTCACAAAGAATGGTAGTGTACCATCTTAGAAGGAGTACATTTCAGTAGATCATTGGGTATGTGATTTGTACCAAAGTATTGTATTAGAAGTCCATGAATATTATATGATTTATATACAATTTTAAACTGCTTTTGTTCTTACAGTCTGACATTGTGCTTGCTTTTAACCTGGGGTTATTTGACCCCTATAGAAAAATCCAGGTAAAACTGATCTCCAGAATATGTGTCCTAAGTTCTCATTGTCAGAAATAAAAATCCTGTAAATTTCAGCACAAAAATAATTTTTCACTTGTAACATAGCATGGGTACAGAGCCATGCTTTCAAACACCTAAAGCTGTGGAGCCAAATTCAAAGGTGTGCTGCACTGAAAGATGCAAAGTATGAATTAGAGTCTCAGGTTTGTTTTGTAGCTGAATACCCCATTGTTATTAGTTGAAAGTATTGTAATGAAATCTTAGTGTGACAGTGATTTTCAAAGACAGGAACTTGTGGCCTTAATTAATGTGTTTTTAATGCCAGTCTGACATTTTGCATTATAGTCATTTTTTACAGTGGGTTTTGTAATGAACTTTTGCTCAGTATGTTGAATATAGGAGTGGCCTATAGCATTTCTTTATACAGTTGTCATTACTACACAAGAAAACATCTTGTTTATCTCTCCTGCACACAGAAGTCTTTTGTCACTGGATTTTTGCACACACCCCAGATTAGACGGCTGTGCAGTAAACTGCATTGCAAGAAGATAAAGCTACATATATATCTTAGCATGGATAATGACCAATTATATACATTTCATACCTGAGAGTCATGATATATTATTTCATGAAATTTGCTATAATATTTTTTACAGTTACAGAGAAATGTTTCTTTATTGCTAGTCTTATGTAGCCACCTGGATACCCTGAACTTGTCATCTATATATATATATATATATATATATATATATATATATAGATATATATATATGCATATGTGTGTGTGTATCCCCAGCAGCTATCTCACTCCCTCCCCCTTCTCCCTTTTTCCTCTTATCATAACTAAATTCAAAAATATTTCACCCACTGATTACATTTCCTCTGGGGCAACATACATATTATAAATAACTACCTAGTCTAATTGACTTGTAAATACCTCTGGATTACTGCTTAGACTTGTAAATACCTACTTATTATTGTTTAGACTTAATATCCTTGTTAGCAATGATAGTGACTTTATATTTGTAAACTTTACTAATTGTTTTACAACTCTGTTTTTTTCTCTCTCCAAATTGTACTAACATACTCTTTTGCTTCATGTAGTCATCTTGTATTGTAATAACCTGTTGTTTGACATAATGCATCTATGGAGCTTTTCTCCCCAGGACTCCATTAAAAATGGGCTCCTTGGCCCAATTGGACCATCCTGGCAAACAAATTTCAAATAAATAAATAAAATATATATATATATATATATATATATATATATATATATATATATATATATATATATATTGCACATTTTCAAGCTGTCAAACTCATTTTGCATCATAATCATATTATTGGTATGCTCTAGTTTCTATGTTATATGTATACGTAATATTTCCTGTAATTTGCATATGTTATAGTAAAATACATGTATTTTACTTGATTAGAGAGGCATGCCTATATTTGAGATTCTTTTGCTATTGTCTGTAAAAGCTATTGGGCTGTTCAAGACAAAATGAAGTGGAATTATCACTGGGTATTGGCCGATAAAAAAATCATAGAAATATCTTGAAACATGAGAGAGAAATTCTCATTTGAAGTTAGGGCAGAATTCAGGCCAGACTGGTCTTTGTCAATCAAACTTTTTACAAAGCTGTCAGCAGAAAAGAAGATGGTAGTTTTCAGGTCTCTTCAGATTCAAATATCAAAAGCATAAAATTGTAATTTTCTAGTGAGTTCAGCCATAAAGAGTGTTTATATTAAAAAAGGTCTGAGATGGCATCTTTGAGCATGTTTTCAATCTTGAGTTTTCTATGATTCTGTTGGAGTTTTTCAGACATCAAGGAGCATGTTTCAGTTTTTATAAAGTAAGATATTTTTATATTTTGTTCTGTGCTCTGAGTTGTATTGCTTATTTAGCAGTGCTTGGTTAACACTCAGCACTTTCATTCTATATTAATTCCTATTTACTGACTGATTCTTTGTAATCTAAAATGAATTTTTTGCCGGCTTCACTTCCTTCTTTTCTATGCCAGTGTGCAATTACCTGTATTAGCACACTTTACTAAGGCTTCATGATGGCTTTCTGTTCTTTTTACCGCTTCATTTGTACCCATACAACCCCATAGTACTTTCCATTTCAGATATTTTATGAATGACATACATATTATACGTTAACTTTGTCATTGCCTTTGTTTGTTGTCAGGGTCTAGTTCACTTCATGCAACTTTCTAGGAGCTTAGGCCACTGTTGTAGTCATATTTGGTTCTGCCATCATTGCAGCCTTCTGTATTGTCAGAGATGGTTCCACGACATGTGGACAAATCCACATTGGTTGTCGCACCAATACAACTCTGTTTTTTTTTCTCTCCAAATTGTACTAACATACTCTTTTGCTTCATGTAGTCATCTTGTACTGCAACTGGTCTTTCAGTATTAGGGATAGTTCATTTTGAACTATTGTGCATTGAATAAAAAGTTCATTAGATAACTTGTCTCCTGTCATGTTCATAGAAGTGCTCTGTATCTTAGTTGTATAAAAGTGTTTTATATATACATTGTATAGATTGCCTTAACTGGTTATTTCTAGCTCCATTTGCCTTTTGGTCCAGGTCATAGCTTAAAAATGACCAGTTTGGACTGGACCGCCTCTAAGGTTAAGAAACACCAAGTAAGTAAGTAAGTGAATAATTAAATAGAATAACTCTATATCAAGGCACAGTAGCAGCTCTAAGTTTCTTTTCTTGCTATGTCAAAATAGGGGCAGAGTAGCTACCTCATGGGGCATGTAGGACATATGAAGGGGAAAAAAGTAGAGAATGCATGCATCAATTCACTTTCAATCCATGTTTAAACATGAAGACCATTTCTGTAATTTCCCTATATTTCCCTATGAAAAAATAAATGTCTCAGTCTAATAACATATTTACATATTTTATATATCCTGAGAATATGCACATCACAGAGAATAACTAAATTTAATGGCAGCTACAAATGTTACAGTTGTAAATGTTGTATTTATATTCACGAAGGGCCTTATATATGTTTAGACCATATTTCATACACTATCAGAATTCCCAGTAAATTTAATTGTCTGACTAGTGATATAGTTTATATAGCTTTATGTTCAGGATGCTGAACTTATTATATAGGTATGACTACCAGATGTCTCAATAAACGGATTAGGGAACATTATTATGCTATTAAGACCAAAGATGTCAACAATGCTCTCTACAGACATACAGAAAATTGTCATTCTTATAAAAAATTCACCTTTACTGTTATGTTAATCATGATGTAAGTGGGGGTGTCAAAATAATGTGGAGAGGAAGGAAACTTTTTGGCAACTTAGGCTAGAGGCAGATTGTCCCACAGGATTAAATGATTTGGTTAACATTAAATATTTTTTAACTAATAGGAAACTGGATATTTAAACATGTTTTTAATAAATGTTTCTTATTTACTTAGGTCTTTAGGGTATTTTCAATAGGGAATCTGTTGGCACAATGCTTAATTGTATTATTAATTGCATAATTGTTTGATTGATGTTGGTTTTAGTATTTAAAGTGGGTTTTGCAATGAAAATTTGTGTTTCTGATGACGTCCTATGGAAGAAAGCATTGAATAAATCATGTTACACTAAGGTTTAGTGGTTGTTCCTTTGTTGCTGCCAGTTGTTTTATTTTTATTTGTTTCTTCATGCTGGTTTGGGCATTTTGTGTTTTTGAATAAATAAATTTGTTATGCTAAAGGATTATGGTTTGGATAGATTGCTAGTATGCTACAGTGTAACAAATCGAGTTGGTAGCTAACAATACAAGAGAAGCAGGAGAGTCGCATAAAGACATATATGCCTCAGTAAAAAGAGAAAAAGAATCTCGTAGCACAACTCAAGAACAGCAAGTTGTATTTGTTTTGCACTCATTAGAGATTTGCACTTAATTTAGAACGTGTCAGATTTTATAGCAAATACAGCCATTTTCCAAACAGAGCAAAATAATTTCATATTGAAAACAGACTTAGCATTAGTGACAGTAAGTTTTTCTTTCTTTGAAACTCCCATACATTGGAAATGTATGGGGCAATCTAATAAACTGCAATAGTTGTGCTGGAATTCATTGTTAAACAGCATATACTGAATCACTAATTAGCAGCTATATGAAGGATGCAAAAATTCAAAAGACAAATGCGCACTGCATTTGCTAACAGCATGGGTCAGCCCACTGAATAGAAGTGCCCCTTTTCGAGAGCAGCCCAGGAAAGATGATAAATTGATTTGGTCACAGTCATTCTGTAAACAAATGAAAGCTGAAGAAATAAAACTCTGCACTACAGGAAGCGGCTTTTTAATAACTCATAACCTTACTCAGTCATCTGCACTCATTGCTAGACAATATGCATTGCTAGACAAAATGCAATGCATTTCAGACTGACCGGTATGCAAAAGAAGCTAAGTATTCATAGTTAGATATTTTACATTAAACTTGTAAACTTCATGCTATCCAGTTTATTCACAAGAAAATAAAATACACTGTCAACAAAGCAAGGAAACAAAGGGTCATGCACAAAGAACAATTAATTCCTTCCTTTACACCATGACTATTCTGGGATGCAGTCACCAAGTGTTTATACACACACACACACGCGCACACACACACACACACACACACACACACACACACACACACACACACGCACATGCACACGCACACATACACACACACACACACACACACACACACACACACACACACACACACACACACACACACACACACGAGTATCAATTACAGCCACTTGTTTGCCTGTGCACCTCATATATTTGCTTGAGATCAAATGAATGAATGAATTAATTAATTAATTAATAGCCTAGAAATGTATTCAGCTCACAACAGTCAGAAGCATACGGTATAAATCATTGTAATCCCTCTTCGCTGTCTCATCTTCTTAGCTCAAGAATAATATACAAAGCTCCAAGAAATCAGGGAAAGATTTTAAATATTTTTATATAGCGAAGAAGTTACTATTATAAAACACTTTGATTTAGCAAGCAATTTCTAAAGGAGATCAAGGCTGAAATTCACATGCCTGTCATTACTTAGTGACTGTAATCCAAAACAATTTGCCAGAAGAAAGCCACAAATGTTACAAGGAGCAGAACAAAACACCGCTCGATTTATTTTCATGTGGGAGGAGGCAAAAGTCCAAAAACAGACACGTGTGTTTATATATATATATATATATATATATATATATATATATATATATTTGTTTGTTAACCACATGAACTCACTAATTAGCAGCTATATGAAGGATGCAGAAACAAAGTAGTCCTTTTCAAAGGCGCACTTACGGCATTGTCTGGTTAAATAACTTGTTCAAATTCATGCAGCAGACAAACGGAGGCGCATGAAATCAAATCCATTAGTTTTGACTGACTACAGGAAACAGTTGTTTAGCAGCTCAGTGACTTAAATGCTTACAACACTAATTCATGTAAAAGGTAAGAGAAAAAGTGTTGCATGAACATGCATTTTCTATACCAAAATAACTATAAAACTTTGACGGCTGGCATTATTGACTGTACCGCTCATAGGATAAATGTGACAAAGACTAATTTTTAAAAGAAGTAACAACAAAAATAAATATATATTTCATTTCTAAGTTGTATATTTTTCTGACTGTCACAGCAACTCAAAGACAGCAAAAAAAGCAAGACTGTCTCTCCAAACAACCGGCACTTGTATCACATTGCACTTCCAATTCACATAAGGGCAGTCTCTTTCTTTCTACATAGAGCTTTATTGAAGCACAAAAGCAGGTAAATGCCTCTATTCCAGTAACAGATTAAATCTTTTTTCTTGACACAGACCAGCTCAGCAATAACAAAGATGCCCTGCAGTTGGCAGCTGTGCTGTGAATTCTCCATAGAACATATACATACTATATTAACCATTGGTGTATATTTTCACATTTTATATATATATATATATATATAGATAGATACTATGGACATGGTCAATGATTCTTTTTAAAGTGAAGAGGCACTTGCCCCATCCCCGCCCTCTGGTTCTAGCACCCATGCTGAGGAACATGGAATTCAAGAAAGAAACCTTTGCAGCTGCACCTCATTATGAGATACAGCAGAGAAACAACACTAACAAATGTAAATAGTGGAACTAAGTGGTGAATATATAAAAAAATAAAAATAAAAAATGCTAAAAAGCAAGGCAAAAACATTAACTTTAATGAGCTCTTCCATAATACAGACAAGTCTGTATTGAAAGAGCTCATTAAAATTTGAAGTTTTGTTTCAGTTTTAGTGTATTTTATAACCTTTGAATTGAAGAGAAACGTAAACTCAGCCTGGACAGAGATGACCCAATATACAATATGGGTCTATTGTTTTTTTTTGTGTCTTTTGGCTTTTCCCGGTTAGGGGTCGCCACAGCGGAACTCCGGTCCGCTAATGATTGGCAGTAGAGTTTTACGTGCTGGCTTGCCGGGCCTAACGCACAACCTTCAACGAAGGAACGCCCATTCACGCATGTCGCCACACAGAAGACGCTCTAACTGAGAATCGAAAAAAATGGAAGGCAATAATTTATCATGATGAAGCCATATTACTTAGCAATTATTTTTTTACAACTTCTTTTAATAGGCAAGATGATATAGCTGTAAGACTCATCTCCCCATATTCACTACTCTGTCTTTGGAATGTGTGGGATCTCCTTCCCTGAGTAACAGGGATGATAGTGTCATGGGGGAGGGAACTGAGAATGGAAAAAAAACGATTATGAAAGAGCATAGTAAAGGTAAAATATCCCTGCAGTAATAAAAGACTGGACATTCGCTTTTTGTTGTTTTTTGTTAACAGACTCCAAAAAATCATAATAATAACAAAATGTGCTATTTCCTGTTGCCATACATGCTAACAGGTAAGTGTCAGCTCTCATGATCAGTGGCAGCAGTTTCTTTTATTTCTGTCACAGCAGCTAGCTAGTAGGGCACATAGGACATGTAAAAATAAATAATAATAAAAAAATAATAATAATAATACCATACCAATTAAGTATAGAATACATGATAACTCTTCCATTATCCACTGTTAGAAATGGAAAAACATTTCCTTACAAAGAACAATACCGTAATCTTACAAATCCTAGCAATGTTCACAACACAGGAAAAAATACACTTTGTCAAGCTGAAGGAGATTGGCTTGGATGAAGTATTGAAATGCAACAGTGTAATAAGTCAAGAGTGTAGCTGCCAAAGCAAAAGAGGTGGGAAAATGCCATGTACAGTGTAGCTATCAATACAAAAGATGTGGGAAAATGTCATGAACAAACAGAGGAAACATGATTAGCCTAAATTCAGGAAAAGAAAGTGAGACTTTTGTGCTACAGTTTAAGGAAAATATCTCTAAATATCCTGCACATTTTGCCAGTGTTCAATATAAAATACACATCTTCGCAATTTGAATACTGGTGAATAGCAAAGTAGTTCAAATGTCTGTTAATATTTCTTTGAATTAGAAGCAAGAGTAATCTGTTAACAGCGCCTGGATTATGACAATAGTTGCAATGATAATTTGGACATGTTAGGAAGAATGTGGGAGAGTGTCTGTCAGCACTTGGATTGAAAACTGAATCCTGCTTGTGTTCAGCTAGTTTTATTTTTCATTTTTATTTGTAACAACTTAAAAACTCATGGTAAATGCAGTAAAAGGCAACCAAAACTAAAGCACTGCTGCAAAGCGGGCTGGATGAATGTTAGACCATAAAGACTCCCTTGAAGATATAAAAAAAAACTTTATTCCCACATACAAAACAGAATAAGCGCTTTCATCTTCTTTAACAAGACTTCATCAGATTCAAATGTGACATGCTTTTCGAAACAGGGACAGAGGCACAGGGAACTAATCTAAGGGGCGGTGAAAGCCAACACATTCTGGCAAGGCTTATAGATGCCCTCGGGCAGATAGCCTAGTACTTCCCTATGAACCTAAACCTTTTTATTGCCACAGGAAATGATGTAATCAAACACCTTTAATTAATTAAACAATATATATAAATTTTATAAAAACTTTAAAAACCATAAAAAAAATTTTTGGTTCAGATTAACCCCTAAAAAAATAAATAAATAAATAATAAAGTTTAAAACATTCATAGCACCTGGTGCATTATGAAAAATATGTTTTCATAAGATATATGTGAATATAGGTGTACACAATATCACTTTATATCCTAACTTCTAATATTGACTTAAGAGAAATAAAATCATTGAGACCCGGGGGTCTACTGGCATTTACTTTTAATTGCCAAATTGCTTCCTTTTCTTCTAACAGGAGCTTTACGTTACCTCCACTAGGGTTAATGTACACTTTTTCTATAATAGCAAATCTAAACATATGACATGTATTATTCCTTTCTAGGTGCCTATGCAAGGCATTAGTTCTATTTTGATTTTTAATATCGTATATTGTTTTCTGAGGTAGAGCACTGAAATCCTTGGACCTCCTTCAGAGTCAGCCCGGTAGCGGTGTCTGATTAAGTGACATGCTCAAAGTCATACAGTTAGGCAATAGAGGCAGAGAGAATAAAAAGTTTATTATGTTTAGCATTTACAACTGCTGCTAAAGAAGCAAGAGCTGCTTGGAGAACACAAAACAGGGTAATTCAAGCAAAGTGAAAATGAAATCAGGTTCCAGAAGCTGCTCCAAGATGCCTGTGACTAACAGCACTACCATTCCATATACATGGACACTAAAAAAATTATTTCTTAATGTCTAGCATGACTTGTACAAAAGGGAATTTAAGTGGATTCTAGGTAAAAACTCCAAGATCGCTTTACAGTGGCAGATCCATAATGATATAATAATGTAACCCTTTACTGATGCATTAAAATAGTCAAGTGTGCAAAGATATTAATAAAATTACTGAGATTTAATGGCAAACATAATTTATTTATTAATACATACTTTTTGCTGACTGGGGTAGTTCCACTAGGTCAGTGGCTTCTTTTCAGGGAGGAAAACAGATGTAGTATTCATAATAACTATAAGAAATTTGGTCAAGACACTGGGGAGCTTCTCCCACTTTCTTCATAAGTGCCATGGGATCTTTTACACCCATATGATCTATCACCAACTCAGGTAGAGGTGGCCTCAGTTTAACATCTCATTTGAAGGACTGGAGACCCGGGAGTACAGCAACCCCCTGCAGCAAGAGTATTGCAAAAGCCATTCCAAGTACCTGGCAAGTTAATAGAACCACAACCTTCTGTACCAAAGGAGAGTGTGCTACCCATTGCGCTGCTAAGATGGTAAGCAAACACATGCTAGCTTTCCAGACCTTCAAAGGAAAACAGCACTGAAAGACAAAAACTGTACCAAGCAAATGTAGCAACATGAGCCACCCACTACTCTGTCTCTGGTTTGCTGAAATAATACCAGTATAAATAGTTTAGATATGAATGTTTTGGTGCACCATACCTCTCAACTTGTTTGGTCAAGAATTCTGGACAAAGACAAAAATAACTGGGTAAGGTTTAAAGTGGGAACAATTTTTATATATTACCGTAATTCACAAGTTAATAGACCAACATGTTTTGTATCAGTATTCATTTTTGAACAATAAGAAGTATACATCTCTAATGAATCAGTGACCTACTGTAATCATGAAGTGATATACCAGTAAATCAAAAATATTCTGAGGGACAGGTTAAATATTTAAAGCAGAAGCAGATATATTATGCAAAAAAATAAGAACAGTTGAGAGGTATGCATTGGACAAATGGGAATCCTACACCCCTTTAACCCAGTCCCTTTTTGCACTGCAGATCTAAATCATGGGTACAATTTAGAAGCAGCATCAGACCCTGGATTACCAGACTCATTTATGTCATGTCTTAACATTATGTCACCATGGAACTTATCTATTTTACATTCCCAAGCTTCCAAGTTTATTTTGCTGTAATAGCTGCTAAAAGATTTAAGATATTTAAATTTCATATAAAACATCTTCTTTATGGAAAATGTATGCTTAAGAATAAGGGACCATTTCTAAAGAAGTCCAGGTGTACCTAATATAACTATGTTTTAGGGGCAGGCTGTGTACAAACACAAAAGGCAGTTATATCATATCAGTTATATAGATCAGTGACACTGCTTGTTGGGGTGCATGTTTCTGAAAGAAATGTGGCAATTGTATTTATGCAACTTATTCAATGTCAAAAGTGTGCATCCTTTTGGAAGGGAGACATGCCAACAAGAAAATATGTGTGCAAAAGAAGCTGTAGCTAGTGCTTTTATTTTTAAATGCACAGTAAAGATGCAGACCACGTTTAGCTTTCAATATTTTACACTTCAAAACAGGTTCCTGCACGTAGGTAAATGCACGGCTCCAAAAAGCAAAGTATCAAGAAAAAATGAGCCAGCAACTGTAAGCTGTAACAAATATCAAAATATTTTTATTAAATTACATCAAAAAGAACAAAAAGAACAGACCGGTTTCGGCTAGAATAATTTCTTAGCCTTCATCAGTGTTGAGTTCTAGCCTAAACCGTTCTGTTCTTTTTGATGTAATTTAATAAATATATTTTGATATTTAGCATTCAAAGACAAAAGGAAGAAAATGCTTTAGCCAAACATGTTAAAACTTTTCCACATCACACTTTTAAATTTTGGATTATACAACAAACTGAACATAGTGATAGAGGCAGACCCACTAGTTTATGTTTGGAGAAGTTAGAGCTGTATTGGCAAATTAGATTATCTGCATATTATTACCCGGGGTTAAACGATAAATGCTCTTTAATGTGTTTGTTAAAATTAAAAAGCATGTTTAGATGAAATTTATATTGATATTTAGATAAATATTTATGTATGTGTATATTTATATTTAGACTTTTATATGTATTTTTTCATTATATATATAGGTTTGTGTATATGAGTTTTAATATGAACAAATATCTATCAAGTAGAGCCACTGGAGTGATCCCCGGGGTGAACTTTCTATTACCCATCCACTCATCAAGATTTCTCTCGAAGAGGGACAGCTAGGTGCTCTGCTTGACATGTATGGGAAGTCTATTCCAGAACATGGGCAGCCTCTGGGTGAGGAACTGTCCTTCCAGCATGTTCTGTTGATTGTGATAATGAGGTTGAGGTCTCTGGAGCATGTGCTGTGGAGGGATTGGGATTTATTTAGATGTAGCATTTCTAACAGAGCTGGGTCAGACATGGCTTTGTAAGTCAGGAAAAGATTGCCTCTAAGTAGGCGATATGAGACAGAATAGCTGGAGTCTTTTGAGTCTGTCCATGTAGGACATGTGTTTAATGGCTATGATCCTCTATGTGAGGTATTTCTGTGGCATCTCCAGCTGTTGCAGGTGTCTATTGAGGTGCATGCCAAATGGGGCATTATACTCAATGATTGGTCTAATGAGGAAAGAGTAGAGAGACGATGACCTGCTTCTTCCTGGATGCCAAACCCTTAGTAATGAGATGTGCCACACAGAAGGACTTTCTGACCACAGTGACAATGTGATGGTCAAAGGAAAGGTTGCTGTTTACCTGCATCCCCATATCTCTTATATCACCTTCAGTGTTCAGTAGGCTCCCATCAATGTGGTAGCTAGTGGGAACTGAGTTTTTACCAAAGGGGATGACAACACATGTTTTGGCATTAGGCTTAAAGCCATGGTTTTGACACCTGTCATTAGTCTCAATGAGGCCTTTCTGTAAGATGCCTGCATCACTTGGTGAGTTAATAATGGCTCCCAGCTTGCAGTTGTCTGCAAACCTGGTCAGTCAGAGTCTCTTTGTGTTGGCCTGGACGTCTGAGAAGTAGATGCCGAACAGGAGAGGACCCAGGACCAATCCCTGTGGGACTCCACTTGTGACTGACCAGTCATATTATTTATGTACTCTATAAATTCCTGTAACCTCTCAAGTATATTTACCCATAGGATAAAACTATCATCCAGGAATCTAGTGTATAGCCCTCAGGAATGTTTGAATTGGCTATTGAAGATGTACGTCTTTTCCAATAAGACATGACAAAGTTAGCCAACACTGGGGTCCACGCTGCACCCATGGCTACCCCTTTTATTTGTTTGAAGTATTGTCCTGCAAAATAAACAAAGTTATTCTTTAACACCAGTTTCATGAGTATCACAACAGCATTAGTCTTATCAGCAGGGAAATCAGCTTGCTTGAATAAGTATTCTTCAAACTAATCTAAACCAACCTGAGGTATAACTGAGCAGAGATTTTTAACATCTGTTGTCACAAAAATGGCATTATTATCAAAAACTAATTAGTTGATCTGACTTAAAAAATGCCAAGAATCTCTACATAGAGATCGTAATTTGTTCAACATGCATAAGTTTGGTTTTATGGTTATATAGCAAGTCAAAGTGGATGCTCGTGGTTTTCTTGTCAGTGAACATTTAAATAAATGTGAGTTGAAATGGCAACTTGGATTGAATGCCAGACATTTTCCAGGGATCAATGACAGTTTTTCTATTTATTCTGTTTTAAAATTAAGACATTTGGATGCATGTTGTTTTATTAAGTTAATTGCTATTTGTTAGTTTAGGTTACATGACACATTAATTTATTATTTAAAAAGAGTCAAGTGTGATGATTTATAGCTCTGATGAAGTTCCACAGAAGTTAATTTGGATGGAAAGCGCTTAACTCATAATTTTATTATTTTCTGTGTTTTTAAACAATAGATTAAAGCTGTTTTTTACACAATTTGAAGTGCCTGGATATATGTTGATAGTTCAACTTATTTGTTATGTTTCATTCAGTTTAGAAAATTTGATAAAATGCAACTCGTCTTCCAGCAATTCAATTTCAAATAGTAAAGAGCAAAGGAAATAGTTGTCAAAAGAGAGATGAAGTGCAGCAACATAAAAGAACAGCTTAGGACAGCAAAGCAAAGCAAACATTTTAGCATCATGAAGTGAGTGGAAAAAGACAAAGATGCTTTGGATGATAAAATTACTTAAGTGACTGAGTTCGCTGAATATGTGTCTAGGGCAAGAATGTCCCTAGCCTTAAGCAGCGTCCTACCATGATACAGAATGATGCCTCAGTACAAACAAAAAATGATTGACAATAATTGGTTTAGTTTCTGGTGTCATTCCAAGGGGATCCAGTACCTGACAGCCTGGGAGGACATGATTAACAGACCACGATGCTTTGCCAGAGATGGCCTTCATTTGTCTCCCCTGGGCTTCAGGCTTCTGGCAAAAGCTCTTGCCTCCCCCATAGTGCCTTTTGTAGGCAAAGTCATGAGGACAAAATTACTAATGTGAAAAATTTTTCTAAACTAAATTTAAAGGTCATGCTGCTAAACGCTAGGTGTCTTAACATGAAACTGCACTCATTGCAAGCATTCCTTGCCCTGGAAGATGCTGACATCTGTGCAGTCACTGAAACCTGGTTTGAAGCTGTGGAGAGCACCCCAGCCTTACCAGGTTACTTGTCCTATCATACTTTCAGACCACAAACGTAGGTGGAGTTTCAATATTTATCAAAGACATACACACCTCCAGATTGGTCAAACAGTATGACGCACAAGAGTTACTCCAGGTGCAGTTAACTATTGACAAAACACCTATGCAAATCATAGCTAGCTACAAACCCCCAGCCATGACTCAGGAGGCTCACCCCGCCTATCTAGACTTACTTGAATCCATCAATATTCAACCCTCTACCCTGATCCTGGGTGACTTTAACTACCCAACCATAGAGTGGAAGGCCTAGCTCAAACATGAATGCCCAGAGATTCCTCAACTTTGCCAATGTCAATGCATTGGATCAGCTGGTCAACACCCCCACAAGAGGTGAAAATATCCTGGACCTGGTAGTAACCAACATGAGTAGCCACTGTAGCACCCCTACAGCATTATCCTCCTTGGTAAGATCTGACCATACAGCAATCTCTCGATGTCACCATCTCTCCTGACCCCCCTCCCCTTGCCAGGGTCGAGCAAAAAAACTTTTCCAAAGCTGACTACAACCTCCTGAGAGCAGGTATAAGCAGCTTCACAGCCACCATCCCTTCAGCTGAATCAAGCACTAATGTCCAAGCCTACACAAAAAAACTATATGAGCACCTATATAGCTGCATGGACTCAGAAATACCTGACAGGACCAAATCATCTTCCTCAAGGAAGAGTAAACCTGTCTGGTGGACAGCAGCAATAAAGAGACTCTATAATAAAAGGAATAAATTGCTGTCCAGGATCAAGAAGGAGCAGGTGCCAAGTTGGAAGCAATCTCTCCTTTGTCTGAACAAGCAAATACGGTCACTGGTGAAATCCTTTAAGGCTAACTTTGAGTCCAAATTGGTCACATTCACTAAAGACAATCACAAGGCCTTCTTCACATATGTTCACAATCTCAAAGGTAACTCCCAAATCTGCTCTGAACTGGTGGTCAAGAATAACATATAAACAAACACCATAGATATAGCCAACCTGCTGGCAGACATGTTCAGTGAAAACTTCATACCCCTGTCCCTCCCATCAGTAAACTAGGATATCCCCAGCACCTGTCCCCCTCCCTTCATCACCAGAGAGCAGGTTAATAATGCCCTCTCAAAGGCAAAAAATACAGCCTCCATGGAAGCTGACAACATCCCTGGCTGTGTCCCACATGAACACAGGCAAGAGCTCTCAGCACCACTAAGCAACCTATTCAACCAAAGCCTATGCACCAGCTTCATCACAGCAGAATAGAGGACAGCCGCTATCCTCCCTCTGCACAAAGGTGGAGTGTCCACCAACCCAGGCAATTATAGGCCCATCAGCCTAACTAGCCTGATCTGCAAAGCCATGGAATGCATTATCATGGACCTTTAAACAAGGACATTGGCAATCTCCAAATGTTTGATCCTACACAGTTTGGTTTTGTTAAAGGGAGATCATGCCTGTTAAACTTGGTCACCTTCTTTGAAACAGTCACCAAAGCCATGGATGAGGGCAAGACAGTGCACACTGCTTACCTTGACCTAGCCAAAGCCTTTGCCACTATTCCCCACCCAGGCATAATAGATAAACTCTCCTAGCTAGGCATCAACCCATATGTTACCAGATGGGTAGCTAACTGGCTCACTGACAGAACCCACTCAGTCAAAATAGGGGAAGCCACCTCTAGTAGTAGACCCTTAAAAAGTGATGCACTCCAAGGATTGGTCTTGGGGCCTCTACTGTTTGGGTTATACTTTTCTGACATGTAAGCCAAAGCCAGTGGTCTGTGGCTGACCAAGTTTGCAGATGACTGCAAGCTGGGCACTGTCATAAATTCCCCTAGTGATGTGAACATCCTCCAAGACTGCCTGAACCAAACTAATGACTGGTGCCAGAAGCATGGCCTCAAACAGAATTCCAAAAATGCATCATTGTCCCCTTTGGGGAAAATGGTGTCTCCACTAATTATCACATTAATAACAACATACTAAGCACGCAATCAGTTGTGAGGGACTTGGGCACCCAGGTTGATAGCAATCTGACTTTGACCAGGGACATTAATAGAACTTGTTGACAGAATAGATTTGTGTCCTAATGACTCACCCATCTGTGGAATATACTTCCTCTCCATATCAAGCAAAGCACCTCACTAGCCCTCTTTAAGAGGAACCTGGACAACGGGATGGAAAACAAAAAATATACCCCTGGGATCCCACCTGTGTCCCTACTAGACAGGGAAAACAGGTGCTGACTTTGTGGGAACATGGGTGAAATTCTTGGCTAGGCTTATAAGGGCCTCCAGGCCAATAGCCTAGTATCATCCTATGTACCTATGAACCTAAGTGACCCCTGTATTTCAGTTATAAGTAGAAGACACATACTAATGAAAGACATTTTGAAAGGAGCAGGTAAGGAAAATTTGATTGAGAGATTCATGCTGTTTATTCCATAACTCTGAAACAACAGAAAAGATATAATCACCAAAGTGATTTAGGATTAGATGAGATCTTTGTAAGGAGAAGGCCTGATGAACAAAGGTTATGAGATGAGGAGTACCATTCAGGAATGGATGTAAGTATGGGATAGCTAATGAGATTATAACAGAATGGATTTGTCTAAGCTGCAGCATATCTGCGTGTTTATTGAACTCAAGACAGTGAAGTGTGTAGAAGGAGACACTGATGTCTTCTAATGGATAGTTTGTTCACAGATTTCACTATCCTTTTGATGGTTTTCTCTAAAGATGAGACCTGGGAGGAGTCCAAGTTGGTCAAGACAAAGGGAAAATATAGTATACATGTTAGCAAAAAGAAAAAAAAGTTGTAGATGCTGTAATCCTAGGAAAGTCTGTTATAAATTACTTTGTTGTATAAAAACTAACTGCCAGTCAGACATCACTTATTAGTCAGGAATGATTCCAGCAAGTGAACAGATGATACAAATTTTTATTTATTTATTTATTTTATTTAACATTTGATTACCAGGATGGTCCAGCTAGAAAGCTAGTGTCCATTTTCAGCAGAGTCCTGGAGAGAAAAGCTCCAGAAAAATTATTACATAATATGAGCAATATATACAATGTCAATCAAGTTACAGCTGTAGAGAGGTTAACATGCTGATAATACAGAGATAAGTACAACTACTAAGTATGCAAAGGTTAAAATGCTAATATTATAGAGATACATCATGGGCAGGATTCACAAAGCCTCCGTGTAAGAGATACAAGGCTTACACGGAGGCTGCAGTTAAACGGTGTGATGTCAGCATGTCATGCATATGCATGAGGGCATGCTGAATCATACCTAAGGCTAACACGGTCCATGGAAGAAAGTAGGAGGCATGTCCGTAGGCCGAGCCCTGCAAGCGGACACACCCCCAGAAGAGTAAAAGTGCCCAAAGTAAACACCCACGACAGAGTCCATGGAAATGTGAATAAACACAACACAACACATGCCCCACAGACTATGAACATAAAATATATAAATGAACATGTTATATATTTTTTTTTAAATTGTAAAGATGTTTGCCCGTGAGTGCGCTCGTTTGTGTGGGTGTGCCCGTAGCTCAGCCACAGTTAGCAGTAAGTGGAAAAGCATATAAGAACTAACTATGCAAAGTAAGCCATAAAGCAATAGTGTAGCAGTAGCAACGTCGGCTGAAGAGCAGGCAGTCATGGTTCGAGGACCCACAACATCAATTTT